>NC_051227.1:18891157-19193657 GCF_015220715.1 Pygocentrus nattereri
TGATTTTAGTTCCATGAACTTTCTACTTGAATATTAACAAACTTTTATTATTTTACTTACAGGGATGTTTAAGGTCTTTGCTAGGGCTCCTTAACTTTTTTCTATAATTTTGTCTACCAATGGCAACTTATATAATTACAGAAAGTGCCATTTGCATAAGAACAATGTATTATTTATTATTTATTTTGCAACATTAATACTGAGAATGTGATTAATTAATAACACACACACACATGCATATATATATATATATATATATATATATATATATATATATATATATATATATATATATATATATATATATATATATATATATATATATATATATATATATATATATATATATATATAGTGTGTGTGTGTGTGTGTGTGTGTCTGTGTGCATGCTATTAATCACATTTTCAATATTAATGCTGCAAAAAAATAATAAATAATACATATACACAACCCCATTTCCGAACAAGTTTGAATACTGTACAGAATGTAAATTAAAATAGGATGCTATGATATGCAAATCATAAAAAACATATTTTCAAAGGAAAATACTACAAAGCCAACACATCAAATGTTGAAACTGAGAAATGTATTGTTTTTTGAAAAAAAAAAATGACATTTTGAATTTGATTCCAACAACACATTCCCAAAAAGGTGGGATGGGGGCGTGTTTACCTGTGTTTCTCATCACCTTTTCTTTTAACAACACTTTGTAAGTGAAATGTTTTCCCATTCTTGTTTGACATAGGATTTCAGCTGCAAAACCGTTTGGGGGCTCATTTGCCATATTTTTCATTTGGTAACGTGCCAAATGCTTTGAGTGAGAGACAGATCTGGACTGCAGGCAGGTCAGGTTAGCACCCAGACTTTTTATACGGAGCGATGCTGTTGTAATACATGCAGAATGTGGTTTGACATTGTCTTGCTGAAATAAGCAAGGCCTTCCTTGAAAAATATGCTATCTAGATGGTAGCACATGTTGCCAAAACATGTATTTATTATTCAACATCAGTGGTGCCTTCATAGATGCCATTTGCAATAATGCACTGCTATATCATTATGTATACTGGCTTTTGAACTGTGCACTGTATGATAACAAGCTGAATCATCTTTAACCCAGAGGATAAAACATTTTCCAAAAATAATTTCAAATGTTGGTCTGTTGGACCACAGGACACTTTTCCACTTCCCTTTAGTCCATTTTAAAAGAGCTCAGGCCCAGAGAAGGTGGCAGCATTTCTGGATCCTGTTTTTATGTTTCTTCTTTTTGCTTTTCAGAGTTTGAACTTGCAGTGGTGGATACAGTGACAAACTGTGTTGACAGTGGTAAACCCCTCCCATTATTCACTTATGAAAGTCTCAGCCTCCCTTGGATGCTTTTTTTTTCAGTTAATCATTATGTATGGCAATTCCACCGGACATGTGTACTGTAAGTACGTTAAGTAACAAAAACATATGGTTCTGAATACTTGCTTGCCTTCACTGTAAATCAACAAGTAAATGTAGTTCATTTGAAAGTTATGGCTATGATTAGATAGATAGATAGATAGATAGATAGATAGATAGATAGATAGATAGATAGATAGATAGATAGATAGATAGATAGATAGATAGATAGATGGCTTCATTTTTATCATTTTGATTCCTATTCAGTCTTCATCATCATAAGATCAATGGCAATTATTAGGCTAGGGTTCAAGGGGTTAAAAATGAATGAAACTGGCTGCCTTCAAATTGCTATTATTCTTCTAATATTACATTAAAATAGCAACAACGTGTCCTACATTTTATTAATTTAATTTCAGCAAAACCACACTTTTAAGGCAGACTGTTCATTTACTTTAAGTTTAAACTCCAGATCATTTCTGACAGTGAATTGTGAGATTTTAGTGAAGTGAACAGCATGAAAGTTTATTTAAATCTGGGATTTGGTGGATGTGAGATGTAGCTTGTGGGTGTGTATGGCTGTCTTTATTTTAGGTGAAGATGCAGGGAAATACCTCTGACTCAAACTAACCACACTAGTCAGAAATACAGCAGAGACAGGCACTTACTGAGCAGGTAGGGGTACTAACACTTCTGAGGAATCAGAAACTTAAAACATCTCACACACGGTTTCACCTTTTTCTACTCTCTCACTGATCTCAACTGTATTTGAGGAGTATCATCAACAAGTTCTGTCAGGGAAATCGAGTCTATTCCGGCGATATGCTGTGACTACTAGATTCAGTGAGATGGCTTTTTTTTTTTTTTTTGAACATTGCTATTATTTTCCATGTTGCCATTACAGCTAGCAAAAGGTGTTGTGTGTCATTTAGAGCCATGTGTCACTGGACAGCTTTACTCAGTTCACACGGTATCCCACCCACAAGCACAGGGGTACGTGAGACCCCCGCTGTCTTGAACAAGGTGATGATACTTCACTTCCTTAGAACAATGCATATGAGCTTTCCTTTCTGTGGTTTATTGTAGTAGGAGTAGTAGGAACAGTTGTTACATTGTGCGCATTGCATACTTCAGTTTAAGTACGGCAGTAACACTGTAATTACTAATACCATTATTTCTGTTAACTGTAATCCTAAATTGTATTGTTTGCTCAAAACACTGACGTCTTTACATTAAGCAATAATGTCTCAAGCAAATCTGTAAAGCTTTGGCATAAAATGTAAATTTTTTGAGGCTCATAAGCATAGAAGAAACATATGGCATCTTTACATAAACATTAAAATTTAGGTCAAAATTACAGAGCACAGCTTCTTTTGCCTAGATTTAGGTGTGCATTTAGACCACCTGCATTCTTTTGAAATGACTTCAACCAAGATAGATAGATAGAAAAGGTGTAATATACTGTATAGTTACAAAATACAATTAATCAAGTGTTGTAAGATTTGCATTATCCTGTAGTATTATAGAATTTAATGTATGTATTTTTACTCAATTACATATTTATGTAGACCATACTTCTTAAAAATTTCAAATGCATGATTTGTTTTCTTCCAAACAATCCTCACATTTTTTCTTTTTTCTTTGTTCAAATAGCAAATTCATATTTGTGTCAAATCAAACTGCGCACAGCTACACTAACAGAAGAAACAGGACTTCTGAGGAAGATGAAATGCCATACGAAGTTGCACCAGCTGTACATGAGTTCGACTGTGGCCTAGTTTGAACAGTTTATGTGCAACTAATGCTTAAAAAGTTGCATCATGTAACAAAGTTTCAAGAAAGCCTAAAATTTATACCTACATCTATTAGTAGGTGCAAAGTCAACTGGACAACAGGTAAAGTTCAAATGGCTGTTTGATTTGAGAGCTGGGAAAATTTAACATTAACTTTCCTGTGTTCAACAAGTTCAACAGCAGATTAATCAGCAGCCACTTTTGCCACTATTGTCCAACACTAATTTGTTGCAAAGTTTTAATGGCCTCACACTGAGAGCCCCAAACAACAAAACACAGCAAGCAATGAGCACAAATAAGAGGGATGATGAGCACACCACTTCTTTGTGAAGTGGAAATCACTCAGATATGCTAATTTCTTTAGTGTTGGGGAATGGATATGGGTAATCTGAATGCACTCTGTCAAATTACAGCAAATTACTGATTGCTACTTGCTACTTTCACAATAACTCACTGCATCATATTTATAAGAAATAAGCATACAATCTTTATACATTTGTACATCACCTTGACCACACAATTACTGAGAGCTAACTGTATTCTCTTCTATGCTTATGCTAATATAAGGTGGAAAGTAACTAATTATATTTATTGTCATTACTGTACTTGAGCACATTTTCCATGTAAAGGTGAGTTTTTGTCATAGTCATAGTACTTCTACTTTAATTTAATGAAGTAATTCTACTTTGCTACTTTAATAGCCATTACAAACTACAGATATATTATGAGCATATTAGCTGACGCACAACAAAACAGGGAACCTTCCAGCTACAAAAACACTACAGATGAGTTCAGATCCCCCCAGTTTAGAGGAGAATGTTACCAGCATACATGAGAGACATTCTTCATCCAGCGGTCATCTTCATTCACTTTCAAATGAACTCAAAAATAAACAGCATTATTATTAACTGCCAAACACAAAACCTGCATCTCAACTAAAGCCTAAGGAAGCAGCTGACTAGCTTAGCTAACCCTAGGTAAACACGTACTGTATTTACTATTTTCTTCTTTCATTGCTGTTTTAGAAGGAAATGGCTGCTATTTATTAAACTTCAAAATCTGTTGCATGTATTTTTTGTAAGTGTCTGCTAGCTAGCTTCTTTCATTAATACAGGTGTCACCCTATATGCTTTCTGGAGGTATATGGTTGATAAGGCTAATAAACTCTGTCCAGTAATTCCTTTACAATCAGATTTGACAGTAATCTGATCAGACTGTGGAACATGGAAACTGAAGTTCTTCTGTTGCATGCAAACACTATACACTATACACACTAGACAAAACAACTATTGCATCTAAATAATAAAAAGGCATCAGAGACACCAGGGAAAGGCATCAGAGACACCAGGGCACCACTCAAACAGAGTATAAAACATGTTGTGCTGTATTCAGATCATTGTGCCTTATTTACCAATATCCTCCCAGGTTTGTTCTTCAATGTGTTCTTGAGAAATGTCCTAAGAAAAAGTTTACGTCAGATTCATGACTCGTTCTTAAACAGAACTGGCCACACCTTTGTGCTCTTGGGTGTGTAGATCTTGTTTATACCCAAGAACATCCCAAAGAAGATAACCCTGGTGAGTGTCAGAATTTTTGTCAAAACTGCATAAGCGGGTGTTAGAAATTTCTTCTTAAGAGCGGTTGATAAATGAGTGTAAATGAAATCATTCTCACTGAAGAAAAATTACCTGGACTGCTCATTTTGAAGGCTGTGAATGTAAAGTTTATTGTCTGTAGAGAATCATGCTTATGGCTTAATGCAAGCTAACACTGAAGGGGCCAATGGGCAAAAAGGCTGCAAGTAATCATTGTAATTAGTATTTGTCAGGAAGATTGTGTGAATGTAAACTATCAGAGCATCTTGTGATCACGCTCATGCATTGTCATGTTCTGTTTTAGTTTTGTTTGTACAGATTATTTCCAATGATATCAGCAAGTCAACTCAGAAATATTTTCGGAATGTGACTGCGGGTATGAAAGAAAGTAACTTGATTACTCAAGTAATTTCCAACAACAGAATTATACACTCTTACTTGAGTCCTTTATTAATGCTTTTCACTCAAGTAAATGATCACTTTTTTATTAATACTTTTTACTGAAGTAAATTATAAGTACAGTAACAGTACTTTTGCTTAAGAAGGGACTTTCAGTACTCTTTACTCTCTCTATATATTACACTTTGGGGTGCCCAAACTTTTGCACACAACTGTTTCTCTTCTGTCTTGCTATCCACAAGAAAATCGCAGCCTACAGCCATGACTAAAATCTAAAAAAAGTTCTTCCACACCTGTCTAACATAAAATCTAAACCAAATGCACCCATGACATTCACAACCTACTGTGCTATCAGTTAGATAAGCATCTAAGCTCTGATTCATGCATTGCACAGACAGATGCATAATGTTATACATGTTCAGTCTTTTGTTTCCACTTCTCTCTCCACCATGGGCCATAGCCCTGAGAGCTATCGTTCGAGGCCTTTATGTGGTTTTTTATGTCAGTATATGCTATGAGAATTCACAATTAACATAAAATTGAAGTGTAGCCAAACTGGTAGTATCACTGATAACTGAACTACATATATATATACATATGTGTGGGGGTGTGGGTGTGTGTGTGTGTGTGGGTGTGGGTGTGTGTGTGTGTATACACTAATTAATTTAAACCCACTGCATTAACTGAGATAGTGAAACGATTCATATTTCACTGTTGTACCTTGTATCTCCAAAATTAAAACTTTACAGTAGAAGTAAGTCAATGGAGCCAAACTTTTTTCCAAGTAATTCTGGGTCATTGCCTCTGGTCCATTCATTGTTAAATTTACAGACAATATAAAGGCTTACAGACATTCTCAAATTATGCCAAATAATGAAAAAGGACAAAAATATAGGTATTAGATTTTGTTCCAAAAGCAGCAATATATATGAAATCCTAATAATAGGGTACTTTCATGTCACTACCAAAACACAAACAGTTGTAGTCTATAGGTGAGGCATTATTTTGGCCACACCCCTGCATTTTAGAGCAAGAAGTGAGACTGCATCCCTGTCCCTCATGGCCACATGGTGAGCAGTTAGATTACATTGTTTTAAAGTAAATGTGTCTCAAAGTCTGAAAATCACTTTGTAACATTAAGAATTGTCAGTACTGAAAAACGTTTTCTAATAATAAATCTTTTTGTTTTTTAATGGAAAAATATGATGATGTTGTGTGTGTAGAACTACTTAAAGCTGTTTGCTAGTCATGTACTGCCTAGCGTTTTTTAGTTTTGCTCAAAACTATTTAAAATTGTCACTACTGAAAATGTTTTGGTAGCATTCTGATTGTTCTGTTAGTGACAAAATGGAATGCTCAGTCAAAAATAAAGTAAATCTCTCAAACAAAACAACTTTTGTTTAAAGTTCAAGTCAATCAAGAGTCCAAAGAGTGTTTTGTTTAACTTGGTAGACTGATCCTTATACATCAACTGGCCACTTCATTAGGTACTTTATTGGGTGCTTGTATCTACAGTTTTACCATATAACTGCACTTACAGGTCTACAATTACGGACTGTAGCCCACCTGTTTCTCTCCATACTTTGTTAGCTCCTTTTCACCTTGTTCTTAAATGGTCAGGACCTCCACAGGACCACCATAGAGCAAGTATTATTTGGGTGGTGGATCATTCCATTGTGGTGGCATGATATGGTGGGTTGCGCTGGTATGAGTGGATCAGACACAGCAGTGTTGAACACAACTGTAGAACTGCAAGCTGCCACAGGATGGTTTGTCTAGTAAAGTGGTGGAGAACTGTACATAGTGTTAGACAGTAACACTTCTGTTTTATGAGTCAGAAGGTGTTTAAATCAATGTGAAGCATATCAGTGTGAAAAGTGACGATAAACAGAAATGAAAGATTTACCTCTTTTAGGTTTTGTAGTGAAATGACAACTTGATAGCTGACAGTTTTGAAAACTGAAACTTGACAGTTTTACAGATGAACTAATATGATAAGCTGTGTGAGAGAAAATGAGGTTGGTTTGTAAGATCCTCCAGAGTCGTAGTCAAGGGGTGGCCAGCGATACTCTAGTTATGGAAAGTGAGACAGTCCATTATCATCAAGAAAGCATTCCGCAGAAAAAGTGTGTGAAAGATTACATATTATCCGCCATCAGAGTAGATACTAGTCAGTTATAAGAGCCTGAAGATGCTGCATTTAATAGCTAGGGCATCTTGCTGTGATAGGCTTGTTATGGCCGGTTTGTTTGTTTGTTTGTTTGTTTGTTTTTTGGTTTTGTTGTTTGTTGTGCATTGAAACTTTGATTAAATATCAATTTTTTATGAATTAATAAAATGCATCACATCAATTTTGTCTTTCAGTTTCCTTTCCGCAATAATTGGGTTGATATTGTTTGTTTGTTTGTGCTTTTTATCCAGATTGAAATGGAAGAAAAAACAATTAATCACTTTTTATTTTATGTTAATGCAGCAGAGATTTTGTATTATATATATATATATATATATATATATATATATAACCCCAATTCCAATTAAGTTCAGACGTTGTGTAAAACATAAATAAAAAACAGAATACGATGATTTGCAAATCCTTTTCAACCTATATTCAATTGAATATGCTACAAAGACAAGATATTTAATGTTCAAACAGATAAACTTTATTTGTTTTTTGCAAATATTCACTCATTTTGAATTTGATGCCTGCAACACGTTCCAAAGAAGTTGGGACAGGGGCGTGTTTACCACTGTGTTACATCACCTTTCCTTCTAACAACACTCAATAAGCGTTTGGGAACTGAGGGCACTAATTGTTGAAGCTTTGTAGGTGGAATTCTTTCCCATTCTTGCTTGATGTACAACTTCAGTTGCTCAACTGGGGCTTCGTTGTCGTATTTTGCGCTTCATAATGCGCTGCACATTTTCAATGGGAGACAGGTCTGGACTGCAGGCACTCTTACCCGTACCCGCACTCTTTTACTATGAAGCCACGCTGTTGTAACACGTGCAGAATGTGGCTTGGCATCGTCTTGCTGAAATAAGCAGGGACGTCCCTGAAAAAGACGTTGCTTGGATGGCAGTATATGTTGCTCCAAAATCTGTATGTACCTTTCAGCATTAATGGTACCTTCACAGATGTGCAAGTTACCCATGCCATGGGCACTAACACGCCCCCATACCATCAGAGATGCTGGCTTTTGAACCTTGCACTGATAACAATCCGGACAGTCCTTTTCCTCTTTGGCCCGGAGGACACGACGTCAATAAACAATTTGAAATGTGGACTCATCAGACCACAGGACACTTTGCCACTTTGCGTCAGTCCATCTCAGATGAGCTTGGGCCCAGAGAAGCTGGCGGCATTTCTGGGTGTTGTTGATATGTGGCTTTCGCTTTGCATGGCAGTTTTAACTTGCACTTGTAGACGGAGCGACGAACTGTGTTCACTGACAATGGTTTTCTGAAGTGTTCCTGAGCCCATGTGGTTAATATCCGTTACAGAATGATGCCACCTGAGGGATCGAAGGTCACGGGCATTCAATGTTGGTTTTCTGCCTTGCCGCTTACTTGCAGAGATTTCTCCAGATTCTCTGAATCTTTTGATGATATTATGGACCGTAGATGATGAAATCCCTAAATTCCTTGCAATTTCACATTGAGAAACGTTGTTCTTAAACTGTTGGACTATTTGCTCACGTAGTTGTTCACAAAGTGCTGAACCTTGCTTGTGAATGACTGAGCCTTTCAGGGATGCTCCCTTTATACCCAATCATGGCACTCACCTGTTTCCAATTAACCTGTTCACCTGTGGAATGTTCCAAACACGTGTTTTTTGAGCATTCCTCAACTTTCCCAGTCTTTTGTTGCCCCTGTCCCAACTTCTTTGGAAAGTGTTGCAGGCATCAAATTCAAAATGAGTGAATATTTGCAAAAAACAATAAAGTTTATCCGTTTGAACATTAAATATCTTGTCTTTGTAGTGTATTCAATTGAATATAGGTTGAAAAGGATTTGCAAATCATCTTATTCTGTTTTTATTTATGTTATTAATAAAAGATTTATTTTTAAATTATCATACTCGTTCCGAACATGCACACATTAAGTCAAATAATCCATACAGCTTCTGGATCCCACACAAAATGACATGTACCGGTCAGTGTATAAACAACAAAAGTTGCACTACTAAATCTAACAAACCTCCTCACTGTATTACAACATAACGTATGTATAACATAATTTGAATTTACACAGAAGTACACAGGTTATTTTCTAATGTCCCTATCATTCTGTACATATGTCTACTTGACATTCTACATATGTCAACACTGTTAGAAATTAAGGTTCTGTGCAGGTACATTTTTCATTCATAAACAATGTAAATGTTCCCTCAAAGTAACAACAGTGGTTTTAAGGTCCAACTGTATACCTTAAAGAAGTTTTTCCCAGTGGAAAAGTACATATTGTACCTTTCCATAACCGAATGTTATAAAATAGAGAAATAAAATGAAAAGTCTAGAGACGGGACGAGATGTGTGGAGTCGATATAACTTTTCAATGGATTATGGAACGGTTATGTACCTTAAAGGTCCTGAGAGGTACCCTTGAGGGTCCCACCCCAGTGACAAGAGAAGTATTGCCCCAGTGACAGTTTTGTACCTTTTTTCTATGAATGAGTGATTGCAACAAAAATATTGAAAAAAAAAAAACAATAGAATTCCTCTTGTGAGATTAAAGTTTAGTAGTAGTAGTAGGGGGGGGGCGACTCCAGGAACTCCAGGAACTCCAGTCCTGAAGGGCTAGATTCCTGCACAGTTTGGCGATCTGTTAAATGTAAGTCATGGCTGTTCATGTTTTGCCACTCTGTACTTGAAAAATATAGCATTAAACATCTAACTGCAGCAGGAATGGCTGCTTATCTTCTTTGTTCATCACCTCATTTCACCTTCTAATGAGGCCACACCAGAAAAATTCCCTGAGAAGAAACATGCATGAAGTGCACTTAATTTTAGCATGAACAGGAAAACGTCACATTTCCCATGCTGTGGTACGACTGACTAGTAACTGACTGTCACAGTCACTGTGCGTCTCTCTTGCATGCTCTCTCTCTCTCTCTCTCTCTCTCTCTCTGTCTCGCAAACCCACACATTACAAAGAATTTCGCATTGAGCCACCACTCAACATTCCTCCAATGCGTAACCATTCGTGCAACCCTACCACCCTCCCCAACTCTGCACCCTCTCTTTCTTATTCTCGCTTTTGATTTCTCAGCTTCTCTCTTTTTCTCTCACATATTCCCTCAAAATTGCAGATCATGCAACCACAATTCTCAGCAACATGAAGGTGCCGCGATAGTGTTTATGAGCATTACTCTGGTAACTCACATGCTGAGTTCTTATTCATGTAATGTGTGCATGTCCTAGTCATTTTGGTCATGAGTCCTACTTGTGAGATGTAACCACAAAGCAGCCTGATTTAACCCTGTCTGAACCAAAAACAAACCAATTTAGCGGTTCAACTTGAAAGGCAATCCAAACCTACTTTTAAGAATGGTATACAGTTCAATACAGTTATTGTGATTGATCTCGTTGTGACCAGCAAGACTTAGCTATTGGATAGTTAAGTAGCTAGTGATCGCTCGCTTAAGCATTTCAATTGCATTTGTTATTGTTACGTTCCCCTCAGATGTAGCTGGGGGTAGAGAGGAGGTAATATTTGGCATGTGAAGGAAGAAGGAAGGGAGGGATACAAGGACACATTAGTTATTTCAGTCAGTGCTCTTTTTTGGCACTTGCAAAAAGTGAACAATACACAAATAATATTTACAAAAAACAGCAAAAACCATGATAAAATGAGCTGCCTATTGATTATTAATACACAGAATGAGTATGGAGTTAAGAGATAAGATTTGACTAACCACTGGTTAAGTATGAACATTGACTTGGATGACCCAACCAACCGCAAAGGTGGATGGACGACGGTGCCAAAAAAATGAAATCAGTAAACCAAAATTGAATCTACCTGGCCAGATGTGGGAGGCACTCATCCTTTACCTGATGTGCCTCAACATTAAAACAACTGCTGTGTATGTATAGGCACACCCTTACTTGACACATGATTCCTCTCAGGTAGGCCCTTTAATTTGCTCTGAGTGGTGGAGGAAAGAATGCAGCCAAACATCTACGACATCATCATTGGTTCATCGCACAACTCTATATTACAGGGATTCCCAAAAAAATGTACATCATTTCAGGTGTGAATATTTGAGTAATCACATGTCCTAAGCAAATGAAATTAAATATGCTTCATGTTGGACAAGGCAAGATTTATTTATCAAAATTCAAACTAGAAATTCAGAGGGATGTAGATTTCATAACCAATTTCACAAAGCTTCACAAATCCTTTGAAAAGACTTTGTTCCTCTAGGCTTGTAGGAAGAGAGGGCAAATAGACAAGTCCTTTCACATAGCCCCATAGAAAAAAATCACAAGGTATCAAGTCAGCTGAATGTCATATGAAGATACTGTCATGTGTACAGTTTGCTAATACTGTATATTTGCATTAGGAACATGAAGAACCCTGCTTAATCACAACCTGCATCATCAGCTGCTTGGAATAAGGGATGAGTTTGGACCATTGCCCTACTAAACTTTGGTTTAGTCCTGGCTGAATTTGTTTTGTCTTAGTTAACAAGAAGCTGTGCGAGGAGGAGGAGAGACTCATAGCTCACGTCCACGGTTACCCTGATTGTGTACATTTACTGTATCAGAAAAGCATTTTGCATTCAATTTAGCTTATAACTTTACTGAACTACAGTCAGAAGATAAGGCTGTGCCTAAGAGAAGTGTATTTTGGTTGTTTCAGCAGCCAGTATTTACATAAAAGACATTGTCAAATGCAGTTTGCATCATGACATGATGTGTTTCTTCGCTTTTGTCACTGGTATTGTTTTCTTCCGTTAGTCATAAAACACTTCAGTTCATTGCTATTGTGCTGCCAGAGCATAGAAAAAGTTTTGCTGGAGCAAAAAGACTCAGAAACAGATCCAAGTTATCATTTCATTTTTTTACAGAACAAAAATGGCAGGTTAAACTTGGGCAGGCATCAAGTCAGACCAAAGTATATGTTTTTGAAAGAGAGTATATAGTTTCACAGGGGCAAAATGCATCACTTACTTTTGAAGAAGTCATAAAGACATAAATTAGGCCTGCAAATAAAAAGGTCTTAGTGTTATTAATATTTATAATCAATTAATATTGGACTTGACTGTGCTTATAAATGCAACTGTCTAGTAATGTTAGCAGTTAAGCCAGTTCAATTCCTGTTTCAAACCTAATGTGTAAATATTCAAAGGTTTTTAATGTTTAGAAATATGCCAGCATGACACTAAATATGAGCTGTTTAATTTTAGAGGCCTCCCTGGTTGATCAGCATTCTCCCTTGCAAATAAGGACTCTTCTCAGGCAATGACGCCTCCGAGGCTAGTCACTTGACCTATTTTATGTCAATACTACATCATAGCAACGAGGAATTTCAACCTAAGAAGGACCTTCCCCTTCAGCTAAAGACTCTTTAAAATGCATTACATTAAGTCAGCTCAACACATTTTCTTATCTAAATAGAACTTTATTTTTTATTAGTTGGCCATACTATAGCGATACCATATTGATAGTGGTGCTTAAATCAAGTATTAGTATCAGCACTAGAGAAAGCTGATAATATAAAGTCTTTTCTGACATGCACACAGGCTACTGAGTGGTGGTGATCCTTGGTAGTAGACGGACCTTAACTGAAGCAAGTTAACAGTAATAAAAATGCTTACTGCAAAATTTGTAACATCAGAATTTCAAGGGGAATCAGTAGTAGTGGGTGAAATACTAGTTGGAATATATCCTATGGTAATTTGCCATAACCTCTATACTGGTATGCTACAAGTTGAGTATTAAGTACTTTTAATCATTATTATACTTGTAAAGCAATGATGTGGCACCCCTGGAGCAGAGAGGGTTAAGTGCCCTATTCAAAGACCCAACAGTGGCAACTTAGTGGACCTGAGTATTGAACCCATGAACCATGTGATCAGTCACCCAGAGCTCTAACCTCTAAACCATGTAAAGTACATTTTCATTAAATGTGAAAAGCACTCTAGAATTATAAGTCACCGTTATTTTACCAAAATAGATTTCCAAGTACCTACAACAGCTTAATTGACATATACATGAACATTTGATACAAGGCTGGTACAAAGATAGTGATGCACTGGCCTGCTATGTAGTATTGTTAGACCAAAGTCATTTACATTGAGGGGTCATCAGAAGAAAACATGATCTCAAAAGTAATGTCAATGTCTGAAATGCACAAACACAACAGTTAGATAAACCAGAAGCAAAACAAAAAATTAAACATTTTTTAGTCATTAAATGTCTGCTTGGAGAAAAAGAGGAGCAGCATTTGATGAAAAGAACAGCTTGTCAGCTATTAAACAATGGGGAGGGGCATTATGCTTTGGACCTGTGTGACAGCCATTGCCAAATAATATGATGTGGAGACAGATGAAATTAAGGATTCTACTAAAAATCAACAAATCCTGGCAGTTAAACTTAAAGTAGGACAGAAATGAAAAGAAATCAAACTTGGTGTACTTAAAAGAATGAAAGAATAAGGTTTTAAGTTGGCCTTAAGAATTATTTAAAATCTCTGGAAAGATCTCAAACAAGATATATCCAATGTAACCTAAGCATTCTGCAAGGAAAAGTGGGGGAAATTCATAGAAAAGCTGTAAGCTCTCTACACAAGATTTGGAGGCTGTGGTTTCAGCCGCATAGGGTCTTACTATGTAGAGGCCAAAGCTCGCTTCGTATGGAGATGGTGTCTTATTGTTCTCATCACAATAAAAATTTGACCTTGGCAGCAGTCCAAATATGTTTGAGGCCACGGTATGTATGAAGATGATAACTAGGAGGATTGTCAGTTCAGGGGTGATTTGGTAAAAGATTTTTACTGACCTCTGTAAGCTTCAAAAAATATCATGACTTAAAGGACAGTGGGCCTTGTTCTCCAATATGGCCCTAAGTTTGTTCTTAAATGTGTCCTAAGAAAAAGTCTACATCAGTGCTTTTGAGTGTGTGTAGATTCTGTTCTTACCTAAGAACAAATCCAAAATCAGAAAACATTGGTGAATGTCAAAATCTTCATCAAAACTGTGATTGGCTTTTAAGAAAAATGTTTTCTTAAGTCCCTCCCATCGACCCACCACCGATGGGAGGGGCAGTAGTAGGGGTGTGGTGCATTGTGGATCGGGCAGTGTCCGAAGGCGTGGGCCTTGGTGTTCTGATCCTCGGTTGCTGAAACTGGCTTTTGGAACTTGGAACGTTACCTCACTGGCGGGGAAGGAGCCTGAGTTGGTGCGCGAGGTTGAGAGATACCGGCTAGATATAGTCGGGCTCACCTCAACACACAGCTTGGGCTCTGGGTCCAATCTTCTTGAGAGGGGCTGGACTTTTTTCTTTTCTGGAGTTGCCCATGGTGAGAGGCGGCGGGCAGGTGTGGGCTTTCTCATAGCCCCTCGACTCGGCACCTGTATGTTGGGGTTTTCCCCGGTGGACGAGAGGGTAGCTTCCCTACGCCTTCAGGTTGGGGAACGGGTCCTGACTGCTGTCTGTCTTATGCACCGAACAGCAGTTCAGAATACCCAGCCTTCATAGAGTCCTTGGGAGGGGTGCTTGAAAGTGCTCCTCCTGGAGACTCGATTGTCCTACTGGGGGACTTCAACGCTCACGTGGGCAACGACAGTAAGACCTGGAGGGGTGTGATTGGGAGGAATGGCCTCTCTGATCTGAACCCGTGTGGTGTTCAGTTTTTGGACTTCTGTGCAAACCACAGTTTGTCCATAACGAACACCATGTTTGAACACAAGGATGTCCATAAGTGCACATGGCACCAGGACACCCTAGGCCGCAGTTCAATGATTGACTTTGTAGTCATGTCAGCGGACTTGCGGCCATGTGTATTGGACACTCGGGTAAAGAGAGGAGCTGAGCTGTCAACTGATCACCACCTGGTGGTGAGTTGGATCAGGTGGTGGGGGAAGATGCCGGTCAGACCAGGCAAACCCAAACGTATAGTGAGGGTTTGCTGGGAACGTCTGGCAGAAGAACCTGTCAGATTGATCTTCAACTCACACCTCCGTCAGAACTTTGACCAGATATCAGGGGAGGTGGGGGACTCAGAATGGGCCATGTTCCGCTCCTCCATTGTTGAAGCGGCTGACTGTAGCTGTGGTCGCAAGGTAGTTGGTGCCTGTCGGGGTGGTAATCCTCAAACCCGGTGGTGGACACCCCAGGTGAGAGATGCCGTCTAGCTGAAGAAGGAGTCCTAATGGACATAGTTGGCCTGTAGGACACCAGAGGCAGCTGGCAGGTATCGACAAGCCAAAGCGATCTGCGGCTTCAGTCGTTGCCAAGGCAAAAACCCGCGTGTGGGAAGAGTTCGGTGAGGCCTTGGAAAGTGACTTTAAGTTGGCTCCGAAAAGATTCTGGCAAACCGTCAGGCGACTCAGAAGGGGAAAGCAGTGTGCCACTAGCACTGTCTATAGTGGAGATGGTGTGCTGCTGACTTCGACTGAAGACGTCATTGGGCGGTGGAAGGAATACTTTGAGGACCTTCTCAATCCCACCAACACGTTCTCCAATGAGGAGGCAGATTCTGGGGACACGGGAATAGGCTTGTCCATTACTGAGGCCGAAGTCGCTAAGGTAGTTAAAAGCTCCTTGGCGGCAGGCCTCCAGGGGTGGATGAGATCCGTCCCGAGTTCCTCAAGGCTCTGGATGTTGTGGGGCTGTCTTGGCTGACACGCCTTTTCAACATTGCGTGGACATCAGGGGTGGTGCCACTGGATTGGCAGACTGGGGTGGTGGTGCCTCTTTTTAAAAAGGGGGACCAGAGGGTGTGTTCCAACTACAGGGAGCATTCGACTGTGTTCCCCGGGGTATTCTGTGGGAGGTGCTTCGGGAGTATGGGGTACATGGCTCTTAGCTACGAGCCATTCAGGCCCTGTACAAACAAAGCAGGAGTTTGGTTCGCATGGCCGGCAATAAGTCAGACTTGTTCCCAGTGGGAGTTGGACTCCGTCAGGGCTGCCCTTTGTCACCGATTCTATTCATATTTTTAATGGATAGAATTTCTAGGGGCAGTCATGGGATGGAGGGTGTCTGGTTTGGTGACCTCAGGGTCACATCGCTGTTTGCAGATGATGTGGTCCTATTGGGGACATCAGGCCGCGAACTTCAGCTTTCACTGGATCGGTTTGCAGCCGAGTGTGAAGCGGCCGGGATGAGGATCAGTACCTCCAAATCCGAGGCCATGGTTCTCACGCGGGAAAGGGTGGAGAGCCCTCTCTGGGTCGGGGATGAGCTCTTGCCTCAAGTGGAGAAGTTTAAGTATCTCGGGATCTTGTTCACGAGTGATGGTACAAGGGAGCGGGAGATTGACAGGCGGATTGGTGCTGGGTCAGCAGTGATGCGGGCTCTTTACTGGTCTGTTGTGGTAAAGAAAGAGCTGAGCCATAAGGCAAGGCTCTCGATTTACTGGTCGATCTACGTTCCCACCCTCACCTATGGTCATGAGCTTTGGGTAATGACCGAAAGAACGAGATCGCGAATACAAGCGGCCAAAATGAGTTTCCTCCGCAGGGTGTCTGGACTCTTCCTTAGAGATAGGGTGAGAAGTTCCGTCATCCGGGAGGGACTCAAAGTAGAGCCGCTGCTTCTCCACGTCGAGAGGAGCCAGTTGAGGTGGTTCGGGCATCTGGTTAGGATGCCTCCTGGACGCCTCCCTTGGGAGGTGTCACAGGCAAGTCCACCGGGGAGGAGACCCCGGGGAAGACCCAGGACACGCTGGCGTGACTATATCGCCCAGCTGGCCTGGGAGCGCCTCAGAATCCCTCCCAGGGAGCTAGTGGAAGTGGCTGGGGAAAGGGAGGTCTGGGCCGCATTGCTCAGGATGCTGCCCCCACGACCCGAACCCCGGAGAAGCAGAAGATGATGGATGGATGGATGGATGGATGGATGGATGGATGGATGGATGGATGGATGGATGGATGGATGGATGGATGGTTTTCTTAAGTAAAGTTGGGGAATGAGTGCCATGAACAGGAGTCAGACTTCAGAGTCAGACTTCTGAGAGTTTCAGTGATACTATCCCTCAAAACCCCACTCATGAAGAAAGAAAGGATCAAATGAATTCTCTGCACACAGATTTGTTCCTTCACCCTAAAATTGGCACCTTCTTTTAACTAGTATGATATTTGTTTTGATATTTGCTTCAGTGGTGCAGCCATCCTCTAACCCCACATCCTGCATTGTACGGCAAAGTAGTTAAACCAATGAGATTCTACTGTTAAACTGTACTACACAGGAAAGAGCTTGCATTTTCAGTAAATGGGTATAAGTGAGAAAGTTTGGGTTAGGCACAAGTTACTGTCTAACCGCAAACCTTGCATCAGGAGGTCATTTGGTGGGGCAATGCCCCACCAACCAATCTTCAAGACTCACCAAACCCACTACTTTTTTTTTTAGTGACAGGTTTCAACAACAATCAAAGTGAAACCAAACGTTTCACGCCCCCCACCCCAAACCCTGCACCCTCCATATTTCTCGGATGCCCCACTCATAATTATGTTCTGGTGCCAGTGTGTGACGCTAGCTATGGCCCAGGTTTCATCATCAAGATATGATTGTGTTTCAGTTGCATTCTGATTGGTGTTGGAAAACGTACTACATGATTCCATGGAAAAAGATCATTTGACCTAGATCATTTGGCTCATAGAGTGATGGGAAGAGAAACATGACAGTTAGATACTATCCCTAGATAAAGGAATTAAAACAAAGGAAAATCATAAGACATTATTTAAAAGATTATTATTATTTAAAAGACGATGTGCTATTATTTCATACCATTTGACAGAGCACAACAGAGCTCAACACAGCTGATGTCAAGAAATCCAATGGGGCCAGCATGTCTGATCAGATCTTGTAGTGTGTGGGCTGAGGTGATTAAAAGATGAATGATGACAAAAATGTGAAAATGTGTAGTTTGGGCCACTGTAAGTTCATAATCACTCAGCAGGTTTTTATTTATGCAGCTAATGCCCCCCTTTTTAAGATCAATTGATTCTGTGGAGTCTTTCCAAAAGCAACTGAAGACCTACCTTTTTAAGCAGGCATTTGGATAATGGTCAAGGCAGCTAAGGCATTGCCAGTCCTGTTTTTGTTTTAAATCTTTTGTACTGTGTGTCATGTTGTATATTTTATAGTGTGTTGTGTTTTTTGCAAAGCACTTTGTGGCTTGTGTCTGTGAAAAGTGCTGTATAAATAAATTTTACTTTATTTTTTCTAATGGGCTGCCAAATACCAAAACCTTAATTAAAATAGTCTTTATACCCAGGAGCTTAAAACAATCATCTGTGTATTGATACTTAACATATGAGCATTGATTTAGTAGCCTGTCAGACCTCCTGGTGGTACATGTCCAGTACTTTTCCAATCATTTTGGAAATCTTGCCTTTTTTCCCATTGTTTATCTTGATACTAATACTAATACTAATTGGTCAAAGAATGTTGGAGATGGAGCTGCCGGGTAGAAGGAGAAGAGGTAGACCTCAGAGAAGGTTTATGGATGTAGTTAAGGTGGACATGGAGATGGTTGGTGTAAAAGTGGAGGAGTCCATGGATAGGGCAAGATGGAGGCAGATGATCCGCTGTGGCGACCCCTAAAGGGAGCAGCCGAAAGAAGAAGAAGTTTATCTTGACATACTAGCATATTGTTTTTTTTTTCATTAAATAATAATCTTTTGAATGACTTCTTAGGATTTTCCTTTGTTTTAATTCCTTTATTTGTGAGTAGGGATAACATCTAACAGTTACATTCCTCATCCCACCACTCTACGTAGGCCAAACAATCTTTTTTTTTTTTTTTTTCCGCGGAATCATGCAGCACTTCTTCCAACACCAATCAGAATGCAACTGAAACATAACCATATCTTGATCATGAAACCTGGGCTATAGCAAGCTTCACACACTTACACTTTCAGATTATGCACACGTACGTTCACGAATCCTAACCAATGCGGACTAAATGTGATTGTATCAAAACAAACATGACTGCGGCAGTTATGTGTGCATTGTGCAAAAAAATAATCTTCAGTTTTTATAGTAATTGAGAAGAATGAACATCCTGTTTTAATAGCAGTGTGAGTCAGTGTCAATATCACTGCAGTGGTATCTGGATGATACAAATCGCAGCACAGCTTAACAGTCTTTTGCGCATGACTTCAACACTGCATTTCATGCGAGACTGTCAGTGCCCTCCCCCCCAAGCCCCCCCCCCAAGCTAAGATCATATTGAACACGTTTAATACCAATTCATTCAGTCAAAAAAAAAGTTCTCAGAAGTACATTTACCCATTTTCTTATCTCATAAATTCCAGCCAGGCACCAATGAAGAAACAAAGAACTTTTAAACATTAAAAACTTTTTATGTACTGAGATATTTTTCAGATTTTAGTCATTATAAACGCCATAAAGAAACCACAAACCACAGCAATGCTTTGAGCACACGTATATACAGCCTGTCTTCAATAATTATCACACATGCACTAATTGTTCTGCAACACTGTCTTGAAGATGTCGCGGTGAGTCAGTTGGTTAATGGTCCGATGCCTTAAGTGTTAAACTGTCAGTAGGCTGGAGGTGATACTGCCCTTGAGGTTTTGCAGAAGGTGGCTCTTGAAATTACTGTCAAGCACCTCAAAACATAGTTAGTGGTCCCTAGCTGCTCTTTGCTTTTTAACTGACATTTCAGTGTGCTCGTACCATATAGCATTAATCATAACCACATGATCAGTCAGAGGTGTAATGGTTGGCAGGCAGTTATGAGTTTTCTTAAACTCTCTGCTTCAGTAACTGTATTTGATAATGTCAAATGGAAAAATGGACATAGAGTTAAATGTGCACTCTTAGTAAAACAGGCTGTATTTTACCAGAAAGGCTTCTATGACATAGTGTAACCCATTTTTGGTGCTTTATAGAACCATTCTTAAAGAGCTGCATACAAATTTGCCCACCACAGAGAGTATTAATATTTGTACTACTACTACTACTACGACTACAACTACCACTACCAATAACAATAATAATAATTGATGCAAGAAACAATACTTTGGAAACCTCTAGTCCTAAAATACAAAGAGCTGATCTACATTGGAAGCCACTGTAATATAATCAATATACATTTACAGCATCGGGTAGACACCCTTCTCCAGAGCAACTTATAATTTGAGCATTTTACATAGGTAGATAAAGGCAGTGCTAAGAGTCTTGCCCAAGGACCCATTGGTATAGTGCAGGGTGCTTGCCCTGGCAGGGGATTATAGGTCATTATAAGTATAGAAGATACCAATTCTTAAAAAAAAAACATCATGCAGTGAATAAACTGTTATGTTGTTTGCGTGGACCCCCATGTGTACTGACAAATGAAATGAACCATTTTTCCTTTAAGCTAAACATATTTTCCTAACAATTTGGCCATTATTGTGTAGTATTGTTTAGGCTTTAAACTATAGGAGGGTTTACTGAACTTTTTAAACTAAAAAATGAGTTTAAATATATGTTACCCCAACATCATACAAGCTTTTTATGTTTTCTTTAAACATCTTGTTAATTAAACCAAGTGTGAGAAAACAAATGTTTGGCACCAGTAGCTTGATGTTGACGCAACACAGGAAATCCCATAGAGGCACTAGTGGAAATTGGCATTATTACTGTTGTAGTGACCTAGTAAGCAAAAGATATATAACTACTTATAAGGTAAAGATTTTGCATTAAACACTGCTAAATATTAATATGTTTATTGTTGTATGACAAAAAAATATTTAAATAACATAATATGAACATAGTATACAATGATGGGTCACAAAGTTTGCTGATATAATTTCTTGGCAACAGCGGGCCACTTTGAACAAACTTTCTAGGAGGAAACATTGTTTACTGTGATTAATGATAAAATATAACTTTATTAATAAAGCTGAACATTATGGATTATATATTTTCTGTTATTCCTATTTAGAAATTTTAAAAAGCCATTTGGCGGGGTACAGTACAGTGATTTAACCATAGATAAGTAGGTTTTTTCTTCCTCACATCGTGCGTAGGAGCAACCACTGATAAAATCACGCCCAGCCTCGAATGGTTTATTACCTTTTAAAGATCTTGTGGAGGCAACTGTAGAAAAAAAACACCTTCATTTCAACTTTCTATTTGTGCAATAAGGCCTACTTTTGCCATGCTTACTAATGCAGGGCATCTGGGCTATATAGGAACATTCAGAACTGTGTGGAATGAACTTTTTTTTTCCATGATTCAAAAAACCAGAGTTGTGACTGGGACAGCCAGAATAGGGTACTTCCATTAACTGTTGACTTACCCCAGTCAACACAGTTCTTTACAATCTTTACAAGAACGTCATGACACTGTCACTGGGACAGTACCTCTCTTGTCACTGGGGTGGTACACTCAAAGCTACATCTCAGTACCTTTAGTCAGGGAACATCATTGTACCATAATCCATTGAAATTATATTTTCTAAGTTGTATTGACTCCACACACCTCGTCTCGTCTCCAGGCTTTTTATTTTATTGTTCTGTTTTAAAACATACGATTATGAAAAGGTGGGAGGTCTGGGCCTCATTGCTTAGGATGCTGTCCCCACAACCCTAACCCCGGAGAAGCGGAAGATAATGGATGGATGGATGGATGGATGGATGGATGGATGGATGGATGGATGGATGGATGGATGGATGGATGGATGGACGGACGGTTGGATGGATGAAAAGGTGTGTAAATGTACTTTTCCACTGGAAGAAACTTACAGAAAGTACACTTGGACCTTTAAACCACTGTTGTACCTTCAAGAGGACATTTACATTTGTACCTTGATTAATGGAAAATGTACCTGAAAAGCACCTTCATTTCTAACAGTGTACAATAAGTTCCATTGACTGCTGCATTTCTTTTTCTTGACTGTTGAACTGCCATCTAAACACCTCCACTCCTGCCACTGTTCTTAAATATAGCACACCTCTCAGAACACCTACCATGTAAAGTTGAAAGATGGGATACCCCTCATTCAAAGTTGACAGTGAGTAGGTTTATAGTGGCGAGTCTGTGGCAGTTTCCCTAAGTGGTTTCAGTCCCAATAGTACAGTTTCAGAGTGTATCACTTCCATATAGACTCAAAAGCCGTTGAGTACAGTATGCAAAACCTGACATTTCCTTTTAAAGCATAGGGGGCAGTCTGGAAATTACTGGACCATTCAAACCAGGAACTGTTCTGTGCTTACATAGTCTGAAACATCTAGAATCATGCATCTGCATCTGTTCAAAAAATACAGGAACAAATGTGAATATAACTACATTATGAAAGTGAACATTTCACTAATGTCACTTATAGATTGCTTTCAGAGTCTCCTGATGTTCATCTGTGAAATCAAAAGATTGCATTAGATTACATTATCTATGCAAAAGTAGCTGTCTAATATAGGAAAATTGTCAAAAATGCGCAACTACAATTAGCCCTGTGTAGATCTAATTTTTTAAAAAGGTACTCAGTTTCTTTTTAAGCGAAAAGGAAGCATGGTTAATGGTCGTGGTCTCTATGGCTTTACTAAGGTGCTGTTTCCTGTGAACTATAGCCTTATAAGAACATTCTCACACCTAACACTATCATGCCACAGGTGTACGCACAGCAGATGAAAGAATCGCAAGTGGTCAGATTCGCAAATAAACAAATAGGATGTTCCAGTTTTTTGCATTTCTCGGAAACACTTGGACGTTTTAACTGTTGATGTCTTTGTCTTTGACATGAATAAAATAATGAAAATTGTTAAACACATCAAGGCTGAACTGTATGTATAAGCAATTATTATAAAACATAATAGCACTTCATACAAAGAATGAACTCGAGTAAGTGTGAATTCATTTCTGAAGGCAGCCGTTAAAAGCTATGCACTAACTTGCCGGGATTGCTAGTGCTGATGCCCATTCTAATAACACTGATTAAATTACCATCTGTGGTTATCATAAGCATGTCAGTATTGTTTCACAAGTAAGACTGTTTTCACACCCAGTACTGTGCAAAAGTCGGTGCACCTCAGCATGCTACTGAAGACAACTAATCTTGCCAACATGTGTGTTTTTTGCCAGTACAAACCACTGTATATCAGTAGAATAGATGAACGTTAAGATAAAAACAATGATAATTTGGGAGGAAAAAAAAAACGATGCTATCTTGTGAGTTTCTCTGTTTCATGTCGCCAAGTCATTTCATGGATTTCCTAAAAAAATTGGATAGTTTTCTCAACAGATCAAACTATCAAACTAACAAAACGTAGTTTTTCTGAAATATTTGTATCATACATTTGATATTTTCCAGAAACAGAACTCTGAATGCCCAAAATAATAATCAGTATTACAAACGCAATGTGCAGCAGACTTAACAGGCCATAAGCCTACTGATAGATGGATGCCCTGAACACTAACTTAGCACAACCCTATTTTTACATTTGTAATGCACTTGCTTGCTAGTTCTACTCAACATTCACGTTGAATGAGATGTTATTTGTCATGCATGGTTTCTAGTTGTAGGCTACTGTAGGCCTACTATTTTATTATTTCAGTCACACCTTTATTTTCAAGGTCTGAAATGATTCTGACATGGATAATATGTTGCTATTTTGAGAAAACATAGTGCCACTATCTCAAGATCTCAAAAGAATGATCTTGGGAAACATGATGTGGCATGAAAATGAAATCAATAACTTGAGATCTTCAGAAAACAACTAAAATGAACTATCCATTGCTGTAAAATGATGATATAAATAAAACATGCATACCCATGGCCTTATAGGCTTGCATCAATGCCCTTTAACATAAGCTGTTTGATGCATTTGACCAGGAAACCTCTCTAACATCAAACTGAAATTGGTTTTACACAAGAACACTTGTATTACGTAACCTTGGAAAATATTGTAATGTTGCGTTGGAAGATAGTGATAGCGATTAACCTCCAATCTGAATGGTTACAAAACAGGTATATCAGAGCAGAATTTCACATGCGAAAATGCTGCAAATCTACCTGATATATCTGGAGACACAACACTCTCCAATCAAAAAATCTGCTTGCCTGGACCACCAGGTTAAAAGCCTTTGCAAGTATGCAGAAGTTCAAACTATCATGCAAATTGTTAAGATCAATTTCTCAATTTCAAACAATCAGATAAAAAACATTTTAAACCACTGAGGCTAAATGAGGTTCTTGCAGCAGGATCTTGCACCTTTAGAAAGAAATCAGGAGAATATGCTGCATGTAAAGTGGCTGTTTCCGATTCTTTAGAAGGATTCTGTGGTGTCAGATAGAGATAATGATCATTCTAAAGAATGAGAGTGGGCAAAGTTGTGAACAGAACACACATAACATTAGATGTCATCAGAATGTAATTTTTCACCCAATAGCCCACCCATCCAGCGTGCAGCGCCCCAAACAGATGAATATAGCAGCATCTGGTAAAAGGTATTAAATTGTCAATAGTGGTACCCCTGAACTCTCTGGCCTGGTATGCAGCTTCACTACCTTCAGATAAGAAAAAATTATTGAACCAAATTACTTTGCAGCTGTATTTTTCAGTTAATCCAACTCCATACAAGGCCATTCATTTTACTTTTCTATTTTAAACCTTTACGTCGTGTGCACCTTGTTTTTAGGAAAGTGTACATTTTAAACTCATGTAAGGTACAAATTCAGATCTGAAGACAAGACTCGAGGGTACATTTATACTGTTTGTACCTTGAGAAACAAAAATACACCTGTACAGCATCCTTTTCACACCTTTGGGAGAGGACATGGGTGCGAGGATGAAGGTGACAATTTGATAGATAA
Source organism: Pygocentrus nattereri (assembly GCF_015220715.1). Lineage (NCBI taxonomy): Eukaryota > Metazoa > Chordata > Actinopteri > Characiformes > Serrasalmidae > Pygocentrus > Pygocentrus nattereri. Next base: position 18,916,314 of record NC_051227.1, read on the forward strand.
ACAGGGGGATTTCAGATGCCTCTGGGAGTGTTTGATGTTGAGACGCGTTTCAGTTGTGGCTCAACACCGCACAATCTCACTATTTTTTTCTTTATTGGCTGTTTTCCACCTCTTGACATTTTCGAATTGTGGATTGATTGTCTGAGAATGAGTGGGCAGGAGAAGAAAAAGAGAAAGTTAGAGCCGATTCTGTAATGATGTTAGTGAAAGAGCACAAACAGTGAGAGAATGTTGTTTGATTACTACTGTTTAACTTGCAGTGACATTAAAAATAATCAGGATTAAAGCAAAGAGTAGGCTAAGAAAGATGAATGGTTTATTATGAAAGGACCACAGAGTGTGTGCAACTGATTCATGTTATAACACCATAATAATACTATAATAATACATTAATAATATTGTAATAAAATAGAATTCTTAAACTTTTTGCCCCACAACCAAAAAATGCCATTGATTATTCTGCAATTTGGCAAATGTATACATCTGCTTACACATAATGACAATATGTACCCACTTCTATATTGTAACACTATGGCTATGAAAAGAATTAATCACCTCCTTAAAATGTGCACCAAAACAGACCAATCAGAGGAAGCTGATGAGTGAGGGGAGGGGTTGACCAGAGTGCAGAGGTAGCCCTACTGTAGCTCACCTACATTTAGTCCTCCACAGGTCGATGTCATTTCTGGGCAAAGCCACAATGCATGTGTGTGTCTGTTTGTACACTCACCCATATCAGGACATGGCCTGAACCTCGAATGCACTGGTAAGTTTCTCTCACTGTCTGTCTCTGTTTCTTTTTCTCTCTCCCCTCCTCGTTAACTGAAAAGAAAAAAAAAACATCATAGATAGATTTCAAAAGCTTCCGTGAAAGTGTCACATTGATTGTCAGTCTGTTTGTGGAGAGTCTCAGTTTGCAGGCCTGGAGAGGATGTGTCATTGCTAAGAGGTTTTCCCCTTTTTACTCATGGGCCTCTCTCTTTATCTTTCTTTCTCTGTCTGGACCTAAACTGAGCACTTCATTTCAGCAGTTTTGTTTTTCAGTGAAGTCTGTAAGTTAGCGCCCTGCAGATGACCTTTTGCAAGAGCCCGGTGCATACGCTGTTAGTCACTATTGAGGAGACGAGCATAGAGCACTAGCAGCTGTGATCAACAACTCTGTAATTATATGATCAGTAAAGGTGATTTGCCGTTAATCGATGACTTGGCTTATTTGCGTAGGGATCAGATAGTAATCAAGGGCTTACACTGTAGGAAGTACACAACGGGTGAGTTGACTAGTTTCAACTTTCTGCCTAGCATAAGAGGCTGATAGATGATCATGTAGAGCACACTTATGTACCTGTTATAGCCTTACCACTAACTGTTAACAAATTTTGTGGCAGTAGATTTTAGTCAATGTAAATACACGTGCTTCTTTACTGACCAAGAATGCATGTCTTCTGAAATAAACTAACAATTACATTTAATGTGCACAGCTGTGAGATAGATTTGACAGTCCTGTAGAATAACTAGCAGCATATGTGACCTGTAGCGATCTCAACCTATGAAAGGCAGCAGGACATTTGCAATATGTACAATTGCTTATGTATATCTGTATGCTTTCCCATATATAATTATCCATTGTCAGTGTATGTTTTATCAATCATGGATAATTGTAAATTTTGTTGATTTTTACAGGTTTAAACTTTTACGACTTGATAAGTGGTTAAAATTTTTCATTTTTATGTGGTCTGAAACATTATTCGAAGTCTTAAGCAACATACTGCAGAATTTCACCGAGTGCAATTCTAGTAGGCCTGGACCAACATGTTAAATTATAATTGAAGAATACTTTTATGTTTTCTTCAGACGTGTCCTCGTTTCCGTATAACTCTGTTGAGTCGACCTGCCTACATAAAGCCAAAGCACTTTATTTTTCACTCTCACTCTAGATCATTATACCTCTGAGAGTATGAATATGAAGAATTACTCTTTAAGTTGATGGAGAATCTATATGTATATTAAAACCATAGAAATTTAAACTAATTTGAGTTTAAACTGCCATCTAGATTTCCACAATTTTCACATTCAACTGCATTTTCAGGAAGAAAAATACTTTAAAAATTATGCTGAAGGGCAAAATTTGTGGTATTAAGTTGGTGTTTCTTTGGAACACAACAATAATAATAATGAAAACAGCCATTCTAATTTTAGTTGACTACCTGATTCATCATGATGACTACTGCCTACAGTACGTTTGGAAGCTGTTTCGATCATTCGCATATAACATTATTGCAGTCTGCCAAACCAAAGTCTATTTAATACTAAGTCCAAACAAGTTTATTTCTCATTCACAGGTCAGTACGTCTCAAATGTTATAGTATCATAAAAGCTGCACTACACATTGGTAAAGGTAACCTTCAGCGCTTTGCCGTGTCTTTTCCACTGGACTTGCAGTGCACTGGACTAACAGTGTTTTCTGACAATGCACTATTCCAGTGAGGAGACACTTTTGGTTTTGTTATTTAAGATGCTTCTAGTGCATCTATTTCAAATTTAGACACAACATATTTCTTTGGTACTTAGTTTTTGACTGTACTTATGAATCTTGAGCATAATAAAGATATGTTTGATAAATAAAATGGACAGAGGAGAGATGTCCCATGGTAAATTTACAGGGGAAGGAGAAAACCTTTTTTAATGGAGGGTTATATTTTAGAGTAATTCTGATTCATTTACTTTGGCCCATTCACCATCAACTGTTCACACATCATGAAAGACAGCTAGTGTTTTGAAACTTGGAAAAAAAAAAAACCAAACCAAACCAAAACAAAAAAGAAGATTGCATCAAAATGTTACATCAAAATAAAGTTCTATATTGTAATGCTACTGCAAAAAAAAAAGAAAGAAAAAAAAAACATTCAAATCGCATGTGGTGTCATTATATAAGACAATACCATTGGTTGGGAAGATGACAAGAGGTGGCAGTCATGATAAAGGTGAAGGAGCTTCCTCAAGTTCTCAGGGACAACATTATTAACCCCTTAATCCAAAGTTTATTTTAATTCATTATGTATTGGAATGCTTATTATGCAGTAACTAAAGGGACTTCAGTGCAAACTGGAAGCTTATTCCCAGCTTATAATAGTGGGTTATAAAACTTTGGGCACATTGGTGGGCACTGGCCACTTCTAGAGTTAAACAATACTCAACGTTAAGAATGTTTTTTCCCTTCTTCTGTAAAGTCACCATTTTGTAGATATATTTGTTTTTTGGACTGCTACAATATGCAAATGAAAAGTGTACTAAAAGGCAAATAATTACCCTCATCCAGCTTTGTCTAAGCTTTTAAAATAAAATGTTAAAAGACATCACAAACATACATTTGAAGCTGGTCCATGCACTGTAAGTACATTAAATGACGGAAATAAAGGTGTTTTGAATTCTTGGTCTCTCTCACTGTATTAGATGTTTCACAGCTCTTCATTTCTGGTTAGCCGACGTACTTGGCTGACATAAGACTACTAACATAACGCCACACTTTTCACAACCAAACATTCTACAATTCTAACGTACAGCATAAGCTGTATTTTTTTGGGAAATCATTTCCAAGAATTTTGGCAGCACTTTTAAGCAACTCTAACTTAATTCCAACTAGTTCATCATATATATTATTCACACCTACACAAATGTTGCTAGCAATAACTGCATTTCTCAAACTATAACTGTACGCATGAAGTCATTGACACATATGTCACATTTGTGGTAAATTTACTTTTACAAGTAATGCAATCTGAAGGCCTATATTTCGTGTCAAGTTCCATGCAGTCAAATATTTTTTTAAATGGAATGACGATGCTCATGATTTCCTTTATGTGGTTTCTGCTATAAGAAAATGTGATCTATAAGATAAGTGCATGTCATTTATACTTTATTCTCTATTTGAAGCTTTTGCAAAACAATTGAACTGGTTATTTATAATATATATATATATATATATATATATATATATATATTGGTCAAAGAATGTTGGAGATGGAGCTGCCGGGTAGACCTCAGAGAAGGTTTATGGATGTAGTGAAGGTGGACATGGAGATGGTTGGTGTGAAAGTAGAGGAGGCAGTTGATAGGGCAAGATGGAGGCAGATGATCCGCTGTGGCGACCCCTAAAGGGTGCAGCCGAAAGAAGAAGATATATGTATATATATAGGTCTCCAAGATTTTACCATTCAGCAACACTGCAAAGCGATTGGGTTACCATTAAGTTGTAGCAGCGAGGATTAATGGGTTAAGTCAACTTAGCATCAATTCCAGTCATTTGGAAAATGATCTCTATCATACACCACATCTACTTTCCACCCAATCTGTCATCATCACAACCAGACTGAGGGGGCGTGATCATATCTTTAATATACACTCACACGCATGTTTGGCAGCCGATAATACATTCTTTCCCAAAAAAACAGATTTCACTAAACAGACACTAAGTCATTGAGGCTACTGTAGTGTACAGAGCATGATGGAAAATTGTTTACTCGTCTTAGTTTTGCAGAGAATCGGTCAGGATAGCTATTGCTGGCCATTGCTCCATAGAGTGTATAGCTCCAAATGTGAATTGTTTTAGTCCATTTTTAGATTCTCAGATAAAGCAAATACATCATTTATTTAACCGCTTAAGTGGCCAGGGCCCACCAGGGGGCCCCGAGGTTTTATTAAACACTTCTTTTAACCTAAGAATAGTTCAGCCAGGTTGCATTGAAGTCCCTGTATCGACTGAATAATAAGCCCTATCTGAACTAATGAGACTGAAATTTTATGGGGTCAGAATAAGCATATAAGTGGTAATGCAAATTACTTCAATTGTCAATTGTTATTCTCTACACAAGATGTGCTATTAATCGCAGCCTTTATTTCTACACAACTTTGAGCATGAAAAACTTTCTCAGCTAGACTCAAACTTTACCTTAATGTGCCTCTGTTTTCCAGAAATAGAGCATATGGCAGCGTTGCAAGTTCTCCGTAATTCTGTGACGTATAGCCCCGTAATCAAACGATGTACCACTCACCACATCACACTGTTACTACAGTAGATGTGTATCTTAACCAACCTACTGTATCACTTTGATACTGTTGTTGTTGATCAAACAAACTTGCAGCTTTGTCTTATGAGAAGCTGCGTACAGGCATTAGTCAGAGTTTCACATTCTAAGGAGGTCTGTGGCTTCAGCTTGAGCTTTAGGACAAAATTTCAAAGATGATGCAAAACGCGAAAGTCATTCTCCGGCTGACGAGCCTAGACAAGCAGACATACACCTCCTACAGTCTGTTTTATTCAGATGAGACGCATCGTAATCTTTGCGAAATGGCCAAGAGTTCCACTTAAACAGAGACAGCAGACTTTCACAGTGTCGATGAGTATGTTGGCTGACAGTCTATGGAGGGTAAAGGTGCTATGACGCTAACCTCTTGTGTAGGGGTGTTTAGGGATCAATCGATTGTTTAAATGTTTCTGTGGTGTTTGGGTATTTTTTACATTAATAAGGGTGCTGAAGAAACATGTATTGGATGATTTACATGAGGTTTGGGTGTCATTACCAGGCTGCATTTAAAAAACAAACAAACAAAAAAAAACAATAGGGGCAGTAATAAATGACTTCAGCCTACATGACCTTTCCACACTGTGGAAAATAACCATTGACATGACCTGCCTGCATTCCTCTGCTGGAACATCCATGTTTCTAATACATTTATTGTATTATATGTATTTGTAAAATATGTGGGATTCAAGGAGATCAACCCATGACTCTCTTTGTGCAAGTAAAATTGTGAAAGTATGCCCTCCTTTAATGTACAATATCATCATCCTAATTGTATGCAAATCAATTAGCATTGATGTGGGTGACAGTAAAGGTCTTCGGAGTACCGTCTTTGTCAGCCATGGAAAAATCTCATCAGAACAGCACAACTAAAACCATGGAAGATCTAGAAATTATCGTTGCTCATTTGCATCTGTCCTTGAGTCCACGCAAATATGTGCATTATCTGAGATTCTTAATACATTATTTTAAAACAATAGATAGACCCACTGGGGTGGCTTTCATTTTTACTTCATTTACAAGGTACTATGTGTAGCTAATGAAACAAACTATGCGAGGAATGTAAACTGGATATAACAGAACCACTGGTAAGTCATAGGAAAACATTAGCTCTTGTAATAAATTATTTTCATGTTTTTAGAGAATAAAACATACATTCATCATTGTCATAGCAAAAATTTTTATTTTCATGTTTGTAATTTTTTAACTTTTTTGCATAATTTGAAAATTCAAGCAGCCATTTACAATTTAAAATAACTTTCATCCCATTACATTTACTTCCATTCCAAGTTTACCCAGGTTTTCAGGCAATCTGAGGTGTATACAAGGTGTTCTACCATATTATGTATTATCGCTGACCAAAGAAAAACAAGTATCTCCAAAATAGTAACAGGAGAAGGTAAAAATACTAATTTAATGTCAGTTAATGTAAAGAAGTTTTATTCCAAGTGATTTTAGAACATTTCTGTTGGTCCATGCATCATGAAATGTATAAATGATAGCTGGTCAGTTAAAATGATATAGAAGAAAAATGGACTACAATGGAGATACACAGTTTTCATTGGACAGCGACAATATTTAGAACAGAGAACCTAAAGATGATGTGTTTCTGTAAATATTAGCACAAAATATCTATTTATTTGTTAATTGTAACATGTTGGAAGAAAAAAAAAACATAAAATGTAAAATGTGCCACTATTTTCTGCAAAATTAACGTTTGTTTTTTTGCAATACATTCAAATCAGCAAAAAATCTGTATTTGCGCATTAAAATATACAGAAGTGTGTTCTTTGTAGAGGATGTGTTAATGTATGTTCAAAGAAAATCAACAGTATATATCATATGACCACTCCATACTTTTGCACTGGATGGTGCATGTAAATTATTTCAAATGTTATTTACTGATTGACTTTGTAGATCATGAAGTTTATTTAGTCTATCTGGGCATGCTTAGCTTTTTAGTTGTCAGCATTAATGCCCATTCTTTGCTTTTTGAAGAATCAGTGGGTAAAATAGGGTTGTTTTCAAATGATGCCGTTGAAGAACCACTTTGGGTTCACTGGAAAAGAAATTCAGTGAATGATGATAAAGTGTGTGAATGTGAAGAACTTTTTAAAGGTATTCTAACACAATGTAACAGTGTCTATATTTTTTTCTTTCTCAAAAACTGTACTTCTGAGCAGAGACCCATTTGAAAACCTTTATTTTTCAGGTTTGCCTCTTCATTACAACTCTCCTCATTTCTTTTGTTTCCTCTTCATCAGGTTGAATGGAGATTCCCAGCACATGGTCCATCCTGAACACCTTACCCAGTGTACCTCTTCCACCCTGCTGTTCCTCTTCCATTCTCAGCTATCCCCTCATTCCAGAGTGAGTTGAGATGATCCGTATTTACAACCCCCACCGTTTGCCCTACATGCGTCAGGCAGAAACATTCCTACGGGCAGGTACTTTATGTGACACTGTCCTCATGTCGGATGGGCACGTTTTCAAAGCTCATGCCTTGGTGCTAGCCTGGGCCAGCAAGAACCTTGAGCGGCAGCTGACCAGTCAAAATCCAGGCACAGGCTATCACTGTAGTGTTGATAATGTTTCCCCCCACACGCTTAAGCAAATCTTGGACTATGTGTACAGTGAATGGGTGGACATCCCTGATGGGGATCTTCCAGAGCTTCTGAGTGGGGCTCAGCATCTGGAGATTCAGTCACTTGTGGAGCAGTGTCAGAATCAGGTGGAGATCCTAGAGAGGGTTAAAGATGCAGAGCAGAGGCTGTCTCCCAACGTTGAAATAGGGCATTGTGATTCAGAGGCATGCAAGAAAATCCCCTCTTCTGATGAGGCATCCCCCATTAGTTCTTCTTTAGATTCACCACCTGTGACACATTCTGACCATGAAAGGTCACAGCCTGTCTCTAGTCCATCACCTCCCCCGCCACAGAAGCCTCCCTTGTCCATGGTCATTCCACCTACTGCAGCTTCCAGAGATGTCACAGGCTCTAGTTTGCCCACACCACAAGGCCCATCCTCCACACTCCACTGGCCACCACTAAATCCTTCACGCCGGATGGTCCTCAGTTATAGAGACCTCATGGCAGTCCACACCTTTCGGGCCTCCCAGCATATGGTTGCCTGTTCCTATCCCACTCCCATGTACCCCTTCTTTCACCGCTCCCTCCAGCACCAGGTGCCTACCTCTCTGCTGGGCTACCCTGGCCTAGTACATCCCTACCATCATCTGCTCCGCCCTGGCCCTCTGGCCTTGGATAGTCCGACAGGACAAGGCCTCAAGGGGAAGAATGATTCCATCAGTGCAGTGCTGGATGGAGCAGCACAGGACAGAGAAAGGTAAGACACAAAGACATGCATCACTGTCTTATGTATTAAAACCATTTGAAAATGACCAATGTCCTTTACATTGTGGGTGCATTTTATGATGAATGGATCCATAGAAATGGCCCAAAAGAAATTTCAATAAAATCTCCTTTATTAATATGTATAAAAGTTAAGAGTATAAAAGAGTGTTTTTTTCCTTTCCATTTCTAAGTGAGAGGTTTTGTTTTGACAGCAATGACATGCAACAATGACAAATGTGAATTTAAATGGATATGGCAATGTCAACACACATGGTATTATATCTGTACAAAAAAATTATGAAAACACAGATCACCGGGTGTCATATAAACAAATATTATATCTAAACAAGCTTATTGTGGAAAAACACAAAAAAACATATTTGAATAGGTATAGATTCTAAAATCTGATTGGGTGAGACACTTTTAAATTAATTGTAAAATACTTTATATACCACACATATGACTGTATAGATCAGGTGAATTTTGTATTATTGTATTATTAAAAACCATTATACTGTTCCAGGTATAATCTTTGTGCATTATGTTGCTTTGCAGTTATGGTTTACCACCAGCAACCTAATTTGCTTAGTGTAAGAATTGTTCGTAATGATTATTATTAATAATTATTAATAATGAATTATAATATGTATTGGGCATTGCTGTATTTTACTCTGCTTTCTGTCTGGCCTAACAACACTGCTTCACAGTGGCAAATCCAGCACAGCACACAGTCTTAAGCGGCTTAAAGCTTTATCAAAAACACCTAGCTAGACTATTATAGAAATCTTTTAAAGTCTTGAAATCTGCCACAATATTGAGTCTTTGGACATTCACCTTTGTTGGAAATCCTCAACCTTGTCAGACCCTATTCATTTTCTACGGCACTTATCTTAGGATTTATGGAATTTGTCCTCATTCAAATGCAAAAGATTATTTGACTGGTGTAGTTAAGCCGACTGGAAAGTGCAACTTCTTACACAGTCGTGTTTTGTAATGCATTTCTGTAAAGCAGCTTGCGATATAAGGGAGTCCTCTTTTTATTTTTACTCATACTTTCACTTAGGTATAATTTCTAGGTACTTTTCCCACCTCTGCATAATGTTGAGTTGCATTAGTGCTGAGAAGTTTATTAGTTATATAACATGAAATGGTACACTTTTTCCACAAGATTTTCCCTAATCACACTTTAAAACTTTATTTTTTTACTGTATATAAAGCTTGTTTTGAAGCACCACTTTACTTCTTGAAATGAATAACACTGAATGCAAAAATCGTTTTGTGTTGAGGTTTTCTTGAAATAATTTAAAATCATTATAATACTGAAATGTTGCTTCCACATCATTACGAACACCATAAATACATATTAACCCCTTATTTGCCCAAAGTTTTACCACACACTTCTATAACCTGAGAATATCTCAGTTTGCTTTGTAGCCTATGTAATTACTAAATAATACGCCTGGGATTTTAAGGGTTTAAAAAGCTATTGATGGATTTAATTCCAACACACATTATAGACCACTTTCAAGACGTTTTATTGTTTTCATGACACACATTGTCAGGGGTGGATTTCACACAATAAACATCAAAACTTCATTAAAGAAATAAAAATCTTTTCTGTTATACATCAGCTGCTATCCATCTCAAAAACTCTATATCCAAAACTGTTACAGATGGATATACAACATTTTGAAATGAATTGTTTCACTTACAAACACTTTTTTATTGATTATCATACTGCATTCATAATAAGATTAGAGTGCGATCTTATATGTTGTGTCCCTGGTATGTTATTTGGATCTAAATAGGTGAAGCCATAAGGTTTCATGTGTGGGCCCAGACTTCAATTCCCCACTCTCATAACTACATACTTATTAGTTTCATAATTGCTACAGTATATTTAAGTGAATAGTGAACTTTAATAGTAAAGGGTTACTAATTGACTGATAAACGGCTAACTTTCCGACAGACATTTTTTCCTCAACCACCCCTCCACCTCCACAATCTTATCACAGGTGTCACCAGATTATTCGTGACACTGCTGTTTAATTAATGCTTTCCTATAATGGTGTAACAACTCTTACATGTCTAGAGAAGGTAGATTTTTTTCATTATTTTTTGGCAAAAAAATAATAACATCCTGAAACCTCTTATACACAGTAGCACTGTACGTCAGTGTGTGAGCCTTTTGCACTGTACTGCCCACTCGGTTCCTGTCTGTGGAGTGTTATGGAGCAAAAAGTGCTAATACTATTGGGATGGAGAAACAAAGGGGAGACCCCTTCGTTGTCCCTCATTACTCAAACAACATACATGAAAGTTTCTTTTCATCTCCATTAGAGAACTGTGCGCTGTTTCAGTCTCATTTTTAGCCACCGTCTGCTTCTTACAAACACACATTCGCTCCATTCATGCAGTCGTTTTCTGACATTTGCTTGCTGGCAAGTGAAACAATACCTAGCCCACTTGTGCAAAGTGAGTGAACTTTGCACATACAGGCTGTCATAAATGAATCCTTACTTTAAATACACCCAGCTTTGTTTCATATTTTCTAGCATTCGTAGTTGTAACGAACTGGAGTCCGTTAGTCAAACAGATAACACATACCCTGGCACAAATCTGCTCCTGTTCTATTTTAGGAGGAAGAGTAGGAAAGAATCAAGCCCACAGATCTTTTCTCCCTCCTTCTATAGATTTTAATCTGTGTCCATCTTCATCTTGGCAGAGGAAACCATCGCCTTCTTGCTTCGCTTCCTGTCACACACATTCTCAAATGCTTTTTCACCCGTTCATGCGTTTTTTGCTCTTTTCGTTTGAGACTCACAAAGAGAGGTGATGTAAGATCCCGTGTAAGTGAGTTGTTTTTTTTGTTTTTGGCCGGATTTGAAGTCATTTTGAAGTTTCACCAGATGTTATACACCAATGTTATACATATGTATGGGGTTTTTTTTATGCTTAGGCTCCTGTATGTATTGATGTCCACGTACATGTGCATGGCGCATATACATTCATGTTGGAATTGCAGCAGTGATCTTTTAAATTGTAAATTTTTAAAATGTACATTTTTAAAGTGTATATTTTGTTGCTGATTTTCATTTTTAGATGGATGCATTTTATTTTAACTCATGTACAAAATAATTAGCAAACAAAAATTCCTGAACGACACCAAAGACTAACTAATAAATAATACATGGAATTGGCAGTGTCCTTTCCAACCCATGTAAATGCCTTTGTGTGTACATTTAGTTGATGTCTTCCATATTTTGTTGGATTTATTATATTTTTATTCATCTATGGGGTGAAAATTAGGATCTGCAGTCCAATTTTCTGCTGAAAGTTTCTTTAGAAAACCAAATGTGTATTCTGAAGGCTATAACTCCAAATAATGATTGTTGGCGACTTTATTTTTGAATGTATTTTGTTCAAGTGCCACTGCTGACCAGCCCATACAATTTCAACAGTTCTGGTGGTGCTTTGCATTGTTCTCTCTCATTCTGGAACATACCCCACATAACAAATTCTAACAAAAGTTGCTGATTTCTTTGCTTTTTTGGCAAAATTGGATTTATTTACGATATACGATGTGATATTGGCAGCTCTGTCAGCATGTGACACTATACTTTCTGATGGTTGAGGTGCTATTGAGCAGTTACATCCTCCAGGTAAATTCTCTTAGTAACAAGCTGCAAGCAAATCACACGTTTTATCATCTCAATCATACAACTGTGCGGTGAAGTGTCAGACAGCCTTGCAGGACTCTATTGTAGTTCTGCGGGTGCTGTGCATGTGTTTATCAGAAATAAGCATCAGATCCCAACAGTGCAAAACAGTGCATACAAAATGGTGCCGGGTTCAGAGGATTATTACAGTTAAAACACTTACTAGGTGACAGTAGACTGATGTATTTCCAAACTTCCGTGAGAGAGGGGCTTTCATGGCATTCTCACACTGGTCAGAATTAGCTGTGGTTGGTCAAATACAAGGCCAAAGTGCTTCTTTGGCCAGCAATGTAAACCACCTACACATGATTAGACACCTCAGATTCGGTGACATATGTTGTTCTTCTTCTCTGCCATGCAGTCAGTGGTAGATGGTGTTGAACTCTTTTGACTCCAAGTTTACATGTGTGTGTATATTTGTGTGTACATTTAAAATGCTTAAAATAATGTTAAGTCTTTATAAAGTTTCTCAATTTATCGTGAACATAAGGAAATGGTATTGCAATGCTTAAGCTACCCTCTTCTGTTCTTTCTGCAGCAAGCCAAAAGTGCAATCGGAAAGGGAGATGCTTTGTAGACACTGCAGCAAGCCGGCTGTTGAAAGCTCATGGAGGCAGGCATCCAGGACTGCAACTTCAGGTAAACTACTACACACGCAATAATGATGCTTCCTATATGCATTGGCTACATCAGTCAGCCATAACATTAAAATCACCTCCTTGTTTCTACACGCATCGTCAATTTTATCTGCACTGACACTCACAAGGTGGTGGTGTGTTAGTGTGTGTTGCGCTGGTATGAGTGGATCAGACACAGCAGTGCTTCTGGAATTTTTAAACACTGTGTCCACTCACTGTCCACTCTATTAGACACTCCTTCTTTGTTGGTCCACCTTGTAGGTGTAAAGCCAGAGACAATAGCTCATCTGCTGCTGCACAGTCTGTGTTGATCATCCTCTAGTCCTTCATCATTGATCACAGGATGCTGCTCACAGGACACTGCTGGCTGGATATTTTTAGTTGGTGGACTATTCTCAGTCCACTGAGGTGTTTAAAAACTTCAACAGCACTGCTCTATCTGATCAACTTGTACCAGCGCAAAACACACTAACACACCACCACCATGTCAGTGTTACTGCATGGCTGACAATGACCCGCCACCCAAATAACACCTGCTCTGTGGTGGTCCTGACCATTAAGGAACAGAATGAAAGGGGGCTATAAAAATATGAAGAGAGACAGAGTGAGGGCACTTTATAATTTTTGTAATTGTAGCACTACAAAGTGCTTCTCTATGGTAAGTGGAGCTGATAAAATGGACAGACTTAGAAGAGGGTGGTTTTGGTTGATTGGTGTACAACATTGCAGAAAAAGTAAAAAAACATGTACATTTTGAATCATTTTGTGATCTGGACTCTATTCTGTGAACACCAGCAGCTTCTTTCATTTGCAACATGTTTGTCTATATTCTTTTCTCAGTATGGGTGTCTTAACAGCTACACATCCTTTTACACTCATACTGTTGAGTTGTCTTCTCACAGTGGAAGGATAGAGAGAAACACCTGGGTTGTTTTTTTTTTAGATCTGAAGCAGTTTGATTTTCTCCTCTCTCTCAAAGATGAAAGCTTTAAGTTCTTTTTTCTAATTGGAACAGCTTTGAAAGTCTTGCACAGTTGGTAGGAGTCCCCGATACCTTTTAATCATTTCTTGAACTCCAGTTTCAGAAACTCCTGTTTTTTTTCAGTTATTTTTCTTTGACCTTCCTCACCCTTATCCATTTTTATGCAGGTGGATTATCTTATATCTAGTCTCCTCAGAAATATCTCTTGAAAAATGAATAACTTAGCCTTGCTGACTGTTTTGACTGACAAGTAAACTAATGAAAGATTAAACCTGTTAGAAATTTGGAAGAAGTTGGTTTTTCTACAAAGTCAGGACATTTTTGTCCTGACAATGAACAAAATACAAACACAAGCATGTACAAATTAGTTTACCACCCTGGTAGAGAAATAATCTGAATGTTCATATCGTGGTCTTCATTTTATTCGTTATGGCTTGACCTTTGTAAAAAGATATTTACTATAGAAGTGAAGGCACCACATCACTTTACATTTTTTCTTGTTAATGTATTGCCTGTAGACAGGTAGGTAGGTAGCTAGCTGTCTAGATAGATAGATAGATAGATAGATAGATAGATAGATAGATAGATAGATAGATAGATAGATAGATAGATAGATAGATAGATAGATAGATAGATAGATAGATAGATAGATAGATAGATAGATAGATAGATAGACATTTAGGGGTCAAAGAGAAAAGAGAAAGAGAGCATTGTGGCTCTCTTGTGGTACATTGGTGTGCTACTGCGGTCGCCTGGCAAAAGGAACTGTACAGTATGTTCTGCAATGCATGCTGATTGGCTGTACAGTGCACACAGTGTGGAAACATGCAGACGTCATCTTTCACTCTGTGTGTTTGTGAGAGAGATTGTAACATGATATCAGATGCACGAATGTCTTTTTGGCAGTACAGAACAAAAAACAGTTCAGTGTTAGAGCGTTATCTTCCAAACCCATTTTATGTTTGGTATAATAGAGTGAAACAGTGCTGTTATAATTTATTAATGCACAATGCTGTCATTGCATTCGCACCATCCTTTTACTCAGCAAGAGAAAAACTTGGGGAAGCTAGTTGTCTCTGTTATTGAAGGGGTTTTTTATGTTTCTGTACAGCATCCTGTGTGTGATGCGGTGGGGGGACGGTGGGAGGTAATGGGAGACAAAAAGAGAGCGAGTCAGAGAAAGAGACAGAGGGAGAGATTGTGAGTTTGGATGTTAGTAAATAGGTGATAGGCCACTAAAAGCTTTATGTCATTCTTGCAAATTGACTCAAACTTCCATATGTCCTTAGTTCTCACAAACTATCTAAACAAAGACAAAA
This sequence comes from Pygocentrus nattereri, assembly GCF_015220715.1. NCBI lineage: Eukaryota > Metazoa > Chordata > Actinopteri > Characiformes > Serrasalmidae > Pygocentrus > Pygocentrus nattereri. The sequence goes on from NC_051227.1 coordinate 18,931,403, forward strand.
GTGTTAACCACGCTTTTTTTCTTCATCTTTTGAGCTGTATGAGAGAGAGGATGTGGTGTGTGTGTGTGTGTGTGTGTGTGTGTGTGTGTGTGTGTGTGTGTGTGTGTGTGTGTGTTTCTGTGTGTGTGTTTCTGTGTGTGAGTGAGTGAGTGTGTACACAGTGAGCAGTACAGCAGGTTGCATGCTGAAAGTTGCCACAGGATGTACTTATCTAAAAATGGGCCCCTTCGCAGCACGATGGCGAAGTTGGGATATCACTTAAGGCCTATAGTTTTTATCATATCTCACCCTCAAATCCACTTCTTACACTTGCTATTTATCCATCTATCCATCCATCTATCTATCTATCTATCTATCTATCTATCTATCTATCTATCTATCTACCTACCTACCTACCTATAATAACAACACACTCATAAAATGTAAAGTGGGCTTCAAACAGTTTTGCACTTCAAAAGCAAACCCTGGACATTCCTGTCCTCACTTTTGCTACAGCTGCAGTAACACCAATCTGTCTACAGAAAAACCCATTAACCTTCTCAAATAGGTAAATAAATTCACCAATAGGTTACCCCATCTCTGCCTGTGTAAAGGAAATAGGTCAGTTTAGTATGAAAAATAGTGTCATTTGTATCTGTTAGTTCACTGACCACAGTGACCTGCTTATCTTTCCCCTTGCATGCTGAAAGAGGCTGAAGTTATCAGCGGAAATGCACGTATTATTCTCAATTCGTAAATAAGAATGAAAGTGTCTTACAATGTGTTTCAAACGTTTAGGTGGCCACTCTGTTTTGTCCTGCACATAGACAATGTCATTGGCTTTTAATACATTTTTCTCATTATTGGAGTGACTGGCTGACCTTAAAGTCTACTATTAGAATAAAGTACAACTGACCTCACACCAGAACCAAGTCTCATAGATGCATCTCACATGCAGGCAGCTCTGTCTGCACGGTAGTAGGCTTATCGCCACTTCAAAGCACAGATAGATCTTGAAGGTCTCAGAAAGGTGAATGTGTATGTGCGAACAGGGGAAGGTGTAAACCAAAGTTGTGAGCTGACCAGTCCATGTGTGAAAATGGAAAAAAGCACCAAACCAATGCTGCCTTGTGTCTATTTCTGTTGGTGTGATCTCACTGGTCTACTGACCATGAAAAGCTGAAAAAAAAGTTGTTTGTCAAATGTACCTTTCAACCAGAGCACAACTCAATATACCTACATTTAAAGTATTTATTTCAAATTATATTCATTTTGCATGCTTGTGAAAGGCTGCACTGTTAAGCTAGATCGAATGTCTTTAACATTATTGAGTAATTGAGTTAATATAATAATAGAAGGAAATTCTAGTTTCCAATCTGCCAGGCTTCAACTAGCTTCAAGTAGCTACAATTACATCCAACTCTGTAGCATAGCATTTTAAACTGGACACTCAACATTATGCAATAGCTCTAACAAACACTATAGTGTCCTAATAGTGTTCTATTGGGCTCAAAAAAATAGTGTTAGTAATACTATATTAATGTAGAGTTCTGTAAGGCAACTGTTCTGTAAGCTTATTCAATCTCACAACAGCAACTACTAAAGAATATGTGGGTGGGCGAAGCATGGATGGGTCAGTTGGTCAAACACCTTCTTGTACATGGTTACATTTACCATTTGTCTGTACTGAGGCTCAACACAACCTACCAGAAATTAATTTCTATTACAAACAAAATGGTGAGAAATGGTGTTGCAACATACCATATATTATTTCTCTCTCTCTTTCTTTCTCTTTCATTACTAGGTTCGGAGGAGGCGTATCATGGGTGTAAGTTCTGTAAGAGAGGTATGCGGGAGAAGCGATCGCTGCGGTCACTCAGGAGGGGTCTCGGGGGTGAGAAACCCTACCAGTGCAAACACTGCAGCAAGAGATTCAGCCTGAAACACCAACTGGATACACATCTCAGAGTACACACAGGTACAAAATCTGAAAGTGGCCTTGTGTAATGAAAGGTATACTTATCGTTATTGGACACTGTTAGCTGAGGCTAGTTGTTTTGACACAACCAAACAAATATAGCCATTCCTTTCAGTGCTTCCTCCAAAGCTTCACCGTAAAAACACACATGCTGCCTATGCTAGAATGCCTGGATGCCAGTATCAACTTGGGTGATGCAGCTAATTATCTGGCTGGATAACTCATGTTATGTTTCTGTTCAGATGGAACCCAAAGCCTCTTTATAAGCTTCAGATGGCTCATTATCTTTAGCTAATTTTCTTAATTAGTGTGATAACAAACAACCACTTGAAGCAAAACCTCACTCCTCCAAAAACTTCACAGGGAAGAAAACACATTTTTAACTTTCAATGAAAGTTACTGTAACAGGATATTATTCTTTTGGTCTGTTTGTCATGGAATTTTAATGCAAGGTAAAGAGCAGCTGGTGCTTTCACATTTTGATAAAAAATAAAAGTCAAAAAGACAAAAAGATAGATACAAGGAGTTGCTCCGACAACAATAAGCTTACTGGCATTGTTTGAGAACTATTATGTTAGCTAACTCGTTGATATGAAAATTGACTGTGCTGAATCATGTTAGGAAGAAAATGTGCTGTAATTCAAAACAGCAAACCTGCTAAAACTCATTTGTGGCCTCCTCAACTTTTAATTTATTAACCCTCTGAAAATTACAGTTATTACTGTCATTTGGCTATAGAATTAAATGACATTAATTTATCTGTCTTGTTCATGTTAACATCCAACCAGAGGAGATAAGAAAAGCACTTTACTCCGTTAAGTAGCCTTTTGTTCTTGTATCAGTCATTTTACTAGAAGCCATTTTATACTCTTATTTGAATATATTGTTATCAATAAATATAACTTTTTGATGATTATACTAATCTACGTTCTTTCTGTTTTATTTTAATCCAATGCACATTTAGTGCATTTCATTTATCCAGAGAGGTTCTTCATCCTGATTTGTGCCTTCTTACTTACTTTCACATTATAGTGAGGTCACATTTTAAATCACTGTTTTGACAGTTAAATACAGCCAGTCATACACATACAATGAACTAGCAGTTTGGATGAAAGCGAAGTGTAGCTTCCATAGCATAACAGAACGACCACAATGCAGAGGTAGATCACCCCTGCATGGCCTCTTCCTCCTATGTTTTCTATACAAGCTACCAAAAGCAGTGTTTGAATTACCTGTGAATTATCTGTGGGTTCGGAGGTTATGGATACTGAACCATTATCGTACTTATAACAACACAATTCTGCTCTACCTCTTCTACAGCAAAGTTGCCAGTGCATGTTGACATGAAGTAAAGGTGCGTGTGAGTTTTCGCGCACATCAGTTTGTCAGGTTCTGTCCTGTGGTCTATTTTATCTGCGTAAAAGACAGGAAAACATTAGCTCCTCTCACTCTGATGCTTGTATGGGTGTGCTACTCGGTACTTTATATTTTTTCTTACTGCTCAATCGGTGTTTAAGGTTTAGCTCCTGCCTTTGAACTTCATGTTGCAGTGCGCTGTGGGTGCAGGCTCTACCAACTTTGTCCTGCTACAAGTAGTCTTTCACTAGATCCTTTCAAAATCTTACTCAAGTAATTACTTAGATGACTACTTTCTTTCTGTTTTATCGACATAATCTGATTTAGTAAGCATCATTTTAAAGTTCAATAGTTAGGCTGTTTGACCATATCTGCATTTAATATGTTAACGTAAAATACATTTTCAAATACCTACAAGCACAAATCTGATATCAGTTGACAGATCATACTTTAAACCAAATTACTTTGTTTATTTCAAGGAGCTGTTTAGTGAAGGACAGCATGTTTCAGAAGTCAGTTATTTTCTTCTACTGAGTCAAATAACCCCTCAAGTGTGATGAGGCAAGATTTTCGGCTTTCTTCCAGCATGCACGGTGCACACAGCTAATCAGCACTTGGATCTCCTTAACTGAACAGCGAAACTGCAGAACGTCCCTGTAATTACGTAAATCATGACAGCCGATGATGGAGTCTGTCTATCAGCCATTGTGTTCAGATCAGTCTGCCATATTTTGAAAGCTATGAATGACTTTTACAAGGAATATAGTATCAGTGTGGAGGCTTATCTGATTCTTGTAAAGAACAGGCTTACCAGCCTTTCGGCTCACTACACAAGATGTCTCATTAGAAGGAGATCCCTGTAGTTTCACATTTGAGCTCTGATACACATGCGGTACCAGCTTAAAAGTTTGGAATCACTTGTCATATCGATCACGTTTATATACATATACAAAATAAATGGATTTCAGTTTTATGAACAAGACAGTAAAAGATATTTTATGTGTTTTGTTTAATATTTATTTGATATATCTTGGAAAAAAATGAACTAAATTACAAATAACATACACTATATTTTATAGTACACATAATATTCACTTTATTATGATTTCATCATTGATGCTATACAGCTTTTAATTATTAACAGAGCTCTTAAACTACCCGTCCTCAGGCCACATTCAGTGTGTGAGGCAACTTTATATGACCTGTCACAACTTTACAACTTACCCTTAACCTCTATTTTTATTTATTTATTTACTGACTAAATATTTACATCCGATTGGTAGAGTTGATGCTGCTGAATGATGTGCACTGAGTGGGCATTAAGTGTAATTTATCCATCCATCCATTTTCTAAGCCGCTTCTCCGTCAGGGTCGCGGGGGGATGCTGGAGTGTAATTTAGTTATCACTAATTTATTTATTTATTTATTTTTATTTAAAGAGATTGTTAAATCTGTTAAAAACACGTCACTCGCAATAACATCACTTATGTTTGGGAGTCCTACCTAATTCTGCTATTTTATGTAAGTTCACTTGATTCAACTGAATGCTACAATATTTATTAAAAACTCTGCCTTGGGATCCCTAACCTCGGATCGCAACCTCCTTGGGGGGTCCTGATGTGGTCCCAGGAGGCTGAAAGAGTGGTTCTACAAAGACATATACTGTAGAAAATTCAGAGAAAACAATTTTGATGAGTGCAGGCAATTTCAACGCGTGAATAGCTCCACAGGCCATGAAAGGCAGGCTAAAGCCACCGATACAAGAATGTGAGTAAAAGTTGCCTGGTGAAAAAGCTAATTCACTTGAAGTGAGTAATTCCCTCCAAAACCACCTCAGATCAGGACCACTCACACCCATCTGCCTTTTGCTCCACCACTGCGAAGCAAAAAGCAAAGCAGCAGGCTTGTATGTCCGTGGCTTCATGATGATTATGAATTTTGATTGGTTGGGCTTGTTACTGAGGGGGGTCTTCTGGTTTGTGGAAAAGTGTTGGCTATGGAACGCAGGTCCAGTCAACCCATTAAATTAGCAGACTTACTATTTGATTAGTTTAATAGGGTGTGGGGGTGAAATGTTCTTGACTGCACTCTGGGCCGCGCTATGAAAAAGGTTAGGAAGCCCGGCTATATATGTTATGTAGTTTAAATGCTCACTTGGGAAAAAGGGGACAAATTTTCCTGCATTTTTTTAAATCTTGAAGGAAAACATATCACTAAATATGCATTTTTTTATAGTTTCCTCACTCTCCTACTAGTTCTACAGGGCTAGCATTTTATAAATATCTTATACATAATCAATAACAAGTCCATTATTGAAAACTTAAATTGTTAATTCCACACACGTGAAAGGTGATTCCAAACTTTTGAATTGTACTGCATTGGAATCTTGCCCTCAGCTGGCCAGCTGGAACCTCTATAAAGCATCATCAATGCATAGCCATGTTGACAGTTTTGTATGTGTATACATATTTAGACTTCATGCCGTGCTCTAAAGCCGTGGTGGCACCTGCTGTTATCAAAAGAGGATCTTGGGTGATCCAATCATAAGCAGACAGCGCTAAGCATAATTGTACCAATATAAATGAGATCCAGTATGTCTCAGAGAGCACGTTGGGAGGTGGTCGGGGATGCATGAGTGTTGCTGAGAACGCCTAATTAAGTGTTATTACAGCACAGATGAAAAGCACAGATGTGGCTTCTTCTACTGCATTTCCTCTGAAGTTTGTTGTGAAGTTGTATTCATATGATCACTCACAGCTTATGATCAGGACTGGGTTGTGCCAGTTTTGTAGTCTTTACTAAGTCCTCAGTTAACAGTAGTTTGTTTCAAACTAAACTTACTAAATTTGGTTGTACTACAAGTCATGTTTAACTAGTAACTACTACCTAACACATACATCCTTGAAGAGAACCAAGACTCAATACAATATTGAATACAGAGATAAAGAAAAAGTCTGGCATTGGGCAGAAATACCTAGATTAACTAATGATAACGGCTGACTACTGTTAGTGGCTTGAGACAGATGTTGTGCCAAGTGTAAACAGGGCCTAAAATACCATCTCTGAATATGCTTACTGCATATACTGGTTACTTTAATAGAACTCCCAACCATCTTACTCCACCTTGCTGGTGCATAGTTAGAGACTGTGTCTGTTCATGCATTTCACTTGTGTTATCCAACCTCTAGTCCTTCATCGATGGTCAGTTTTGAATGGCCTATTGTAAACCTAGCAGTGACACATATGTATGTAAGACCTCCAGCAACACTGCTGTGCCTGATACACCTATACTAGCATCACACACACTACCATGCCACTGCAACATTGGTGTCGATGCCATAATATCTGGTTAGTGAGGTTCCTATTCTGGTCCTTGCTAATAATGGATGAATTACAGGGGTCATATCATCTATGCACCAAGCAGCCGGTAACTGTGAGCTTAAAAAATAAAATGCCCAAAGAGTGTTTGTAAAAGGTATATCCTTCCAATAAACTGATCTTATCCTCCTTGACTCCTTGCCTCACTGACCCTCCTACCCCTGTCTTTATTCAGGTGAGAAGCCTTTTGAGTGCAGGCTGTGTGGCCAGCGATCGCGTGACTACTCAGCCATGATCAAACACCTGCGCACACACGGTGGGGCCACACCCTACCAGTGCACTTTGTGCTTGGAGTTCTGCAGCAGCCTGGCCACCATGCAGAAGCACTTGAAGGGCCACCCCACCCAGGATTTTCCACCAAATTGGAACCTGAGCAGCACCTACCTCTACACCTGCCACACTTAGGATCCAGCACTCCCGGACAAGTCAAGGTCACTGTCTTACAGTGGTGAAAGATGAAAAGATACAATATAACATAAATCTTATATTGTATTATATTATTTTATATTATAATATATTACTTTTACTTATTTTATTAAACAAGGTTTTGTAAAAGACGTAGCTTTTCTATAATGCAACATATATGTCTGCAAAGGTCAAAATATTATTCTGAATACGTATCTCCTGAAGGACTAGTACTAAGAACAAGTAAAAATGGACATCTCTCTCTCACTCTCTCTCTCGCTTTCTCTCACACCCAAATTCTCTTACTTATGATGGATATTTAGAGTTGTGTTTAATTTCACATAAACCAGGAACTGATCGCCCTTTTAAGACACTGTACCAGTGTAAACTAAATTAGAACTAAGATACCTAAAACATATTCAGAGTTTCATGCCTCATGGTTGCTGCTTGTAATCCCTTTCCTTGCATTTACATAAAATAACCAGGTGCCCTTTCAGTTTAGAAGTTTATCACAGTGTCCTTCAATCTGGAATATGTTCTCATGCTATTATCGCTTTTGTGATTTTTTTTTTAACAGTGGTGTGAAAGATGTTAAAGCCATTCTTAGTACTGAGTTCATACATGAGCCATTTATGGCTTGTACATTTTATGAATTAAAGCATTATTATTACCTTCAGGAATAAATAAATGAATGGATGAATGAGTGGAAATAAATAAATAAATAAAAATAAATACATACAAAGTGTGTTTTTGTTGCATTTCATTTCTCTTTCTGGTCATGATTATTTGTTACTTGGCACCCTCTTGTGGACAGATCAGTTTTTACAATATACCTCCGTCCACCTGCACCAGACCATACTACGCATAAGACAGGGTCAGAATATAAAAAAAAAAATCAGTGGAACATGATTTCAATACTCCAGTACAACACAAGCAGGATTGAACCCACTTACATTTTGTAGTTGCCAGAATGCCAAGATTCACAGTCATTGGGTCTGAGTAGCTCCAGCAAATTCTTTATGCTACATTTTACATGTTACTGTTCTTTATGCTACAATGTGACCTTGTAACTGTTAAGAGTTGGGAGTTATTAGCTTTATTTTGACATACTATTCAAATAAAGTGATATATTGATATATAATAATGATATATATTTTACATATATTACACTTCTGATTTATTTCAATGTCAAGCAATGCCAAAAAATGGACAAATGTAGCGGATAGTTTTATATCCATAAACAAGACCGCATGCACAATAATAAAACATCTATATACAAAAAAACTATTTTGGTGTGGAAGGTTTCAAATCTGCACTTCGAAATTCCTCCACTAGTTTCAAAGCGCTGCGAGAAATAATTCAAACTGAAATGCACCACATTTTTGATGTCGCCAGTGATAACTATGACTCTTAATGGATAAAGTCTGTCTTGAGTCATCTTAAGCAGTTTCCTGGCACTTTCTCTCCCTGGTTCAGCATATGAGAGCTTTCATAACATAGGAACAACATCTGAGGATGATGAGGAGTTGTATCCCAATTGAGGACTTCTACCCCAATGTGGGCTACGTCGTCAGTTAAGACAACTACTTCTAAACAGTTATGCTCCAGTTGCATAGCTGCCCAAGCGTAGTTCCTTAGTGTGCTCAGCTGTGCATGCTGGTGAAACCAAGAAAAACAGCTGCCAGTTTTGATTAGCATAAATTCCGGTTACCCCCCACCCCACCCCCACCCTTTTCAAAAAGTTGTAGCTTTTTGAAAAGTTCCTTTGTAGCAATGCGTTTGGTAGGAAGAATTACAAATACATAGAACTGCTTGCTGCAGGTAGACAGAGACATATTTATATCCACTTTGCAGATGTGAAGCTCACACATCCAGCCCTTTGCACCTTAACCATTGCCTTCCGTCACCATGCTTGTTAAGGCCAATTTTAGCTTAGAGGATGTAGGTGGAGTCATGGTTACTAAGGCTTTCATGCTTAACCACAGATAACTACAGCCATGTTCAGGACCTTGTAACTGCCCTTTGAAAGTTTGTGCACCTGAAAATGTAAAATTCTGCTCTTGATATGCTGCAGCTGAGCGATTTCTGCAATGCTTTGTTGCACTTGGGTTGGCGCAGATGCCCAGTCTGTTGAATATCTCCACAGCAGGTTGTTGCAGTTACTGAATCATTGCGTTTTCTTGCCACTGTGACAATCTTTTGGGTTATACGGATGAACAATGCACTACCAAACATTCTGTCACTCTCTATTTCTAAATGTTTTCCCATTTATTTATTTATTTAGATTTGAGCTGCACTCTATACAATATCTCTGCACAATAATAAAGGCGCCAAAGCAGCTTATTTGGCATAATTTCGCAGACGACGTGACTGATTCTTCAAAGAAATGTTTTATAGAAATGAGATGTGTGAGCACCAAGAACTTTTTAAAAAGCCTCGACACAACATACAGGTTCTTTATCAATAAAAGGCATTTCCTGGAACTGTATGTCCAAACCAGTACTCATTCTGAAACCTTTACCTTTAAGGCTGCTCATTGGTTTAAGTTGAGTTCTTCTTCTTCTAACTTGGTTTGGCAGAGATGTCTTTTGTGACTAATCTGTCACAAATGAGTTCTTCTCTTAATCTTCAAAATTCACAAATGAGTTCACCTCTTAGTTTTAAGAGTTTATTACCCTGTTTCACTTTTGCTCGTGCTGAACGCATACCTCTCATAAAACATGTTCCAAGTGTGCTCGCCATGATTTTGTCAGGACTTGTCTGGCCTCCACCAACATATTGCTGTTGTCGGAACAAAACCTTTAATCTCCATTTTTCAATTTCTGTCATAATTTGAAAACGCCTATTGTCTTTTACATTGTGTGTAAATTTCATGATGAATGGACCAACAGAAATGACCCAAAATTAGTTGAAAAAAATCTGGTTCCACTGACATACATTGAAATTAAAGAAGGTTTTTTTTATCCTTCTCCTGTAAAGTTACCATTTTGGACATATGAGGTTTTGTTCACACAACAGTGTTTATTAAAAAAATATCATAAATTCAAATTTCAGAAACATGCCATCTTTAAATAGCATTTCACCCAATATTCTAGTCTTTTCAATGTAACATGCATACATTTTTATTTTTGGGCCTATTTCATCATAGACATATTATGTTGGAGAAAGCATTCAAAGTAATCATATGTATGCATGTATTTATTTATTTATTAAATAATTTATTCACTTGGATATTAGCCATACACTTGGAATACTACACTTTGTTTAACTAGGTTTAACAATGATTAATAGCTTGTTATGAGACTATTTTGAGCAATAAGCTCAGGTGGCAACAAAACACTAACAAAACACACTAACTTCATCTTAATTATGAGCCAAGAGAGCCAATTAAGCTGCTCCCTGCGTACCAGTAGCCTCAAGAGATTTATAACACAAATAACACTAATGGAAAGAAAGTTTCGTTTTTTTGTATTTTTCTGACCACCTTTTATTTCTATACTTTCATTTCATCCTCACACCAACAGAACGCGCCTCTGAAAAAGGACTAAAAACACAAGAGTCCAATTAAAGTCCAATTATAATGGCTCCTGTCTTATGATTACTGTGGGCAGTGATCCCCATGTTGATAGACAGGTATGAGCGTTTTATTTATTTATTGTACATCATTGTGAGCCATTTTCAAAGTTTGTCCAAGTTCTTCCATGTGCACTGCCAGGTATGGACATTTTCAGAGAAATAATTAGACTCACTTGGGTCCTATTCACAGGTGGCGAAACATTAATATGCTCAGAGGCCTACAACATTAGTAATGACCAAAACATGATTCAATTACGTGTTGTCTACAGAACTCTGTAGTTCCTTGACCAGTTTGCTCACAGCTAATTGAAGGACCCTTGGTCCTCAGTCCCTGTAGGGCAAGAGTTCCCAGTTTTTTTTCAGTCCATTACTGACATATATATATATATATATATATATATATATAATCACAGATCACCACAAATGGCATGAATGCAGGTTTTCATTCTGACCAAGAAAAGCACCCATGCTTCCACTTATTTAATCCGTTGGTTCCACTCTTCAGAGAACTGATCATTGAAGTGAAAGGTGCTCTTGCTTGGTTGGCCCTTTGCAGATAAGGTGACCCTGATCTACAGTATGTCAGTGCTGGGCTGAAGTTCAGTCTTTTCTGACACCAGCAATCACAACCACTACTACCAAAATGTTTTTTCAAGTCTAAAGGAGCACCAATGCTGCTATCACAGCTTTGAGGTTCATAAAACTGTATTTAAATGTGCTAGACATGTTCTAAAGGAATAGGTACAGTGCTGCATTAAAGTATTCCCCCCTCATGATTTCATCTATTTGTCATCCATATTTGTCTCACAAAATGAGTAAACATTTTTTTTTTTTTTTTAATATAATAATTTAATTTCATGAGGGAAACATGTCATCCAACATCACTGGCCTTGTGGGGAAAAATAGCCTCTTTAATTATTAAATCAAACAAAGATAGTTAAAAGCTGCGTTTAATTAAACTAGCTACATTATGGCTCAATGACTTCTGGCCTTGTTTAATCCAAACTGTACTTAAAAAGAAATGTCCCATCAATGTGTCTAACACATCTTGACAAGCAGCAAATATCCGTGATCCGAAGCTCACAGTTGGGATATGCAGGAACACAATGATCCAAAGCACAAGAGTGAGCTCAACTCTAACTCTAAACCCTAACTCTGAAACCTATTTAAAAATAAAAAAAAGTTTTGAAGTGGTCTGAATGCCCTCCAATGTGGCTGAATATAATCCAAAGTAACGTAAAGTAAAATGCCCTTAGAGAAACATGAAAGACTGATCTCCAGTTATAGGAAGCATTTACCAGCAGCTGTTACTGCTAAACATTTCACAACCAGTTATTAAGTCTAGGGACAAATACTTTTTCACAGCACTGCAACTACAGCCAACTGCTAAAAACTGAAAACTGTGCTCGACACCTACGCCCATGTATCTGTGAGATCTTAACTGTCTTGTTTTTTTGTTTTTTTTTAAAGATTTACATCACCTGCACATATTTATAGACTGTTTTCTTAAACTAACAATAAATGCTGTGGTTTTCCACCACTGGCTGGCGTGTCATTGGAGCCTGTGAGTGTGTGTGCACAACAGGGCCTTAAGAAAGGGCTCATGGGTAGCATCGCACTCCTGAATTTAGTGACATTTGCTGTTGTTAATGTTGTTTATTGGGTTTGAGATTTGTTTTAAATGCTTTATTGTTAAGGGGTGTGGGTTTAGTTAGTGTAGGCCAGTGTTTACCATAGGGAGAAAGCATATGGCTAGAAGTGACCTGCGTCCTATTTCAGTTGCTGTTTAAGTGGCTTTTCTATTCCTTAGTCACATGTTCCTTAGTAAAATGACTTTTTACAGAAATTGTAGCCTCATTTAACTCTCCTTCTGACCGACACCACCCTTGTGTCAAGAAAAGCAGGTCTCTCCTTGCTTTCTCTTTATGGTAAACACTAACCTACGCTAACTGAAACTAGGCCCAATACAGTACATAAAGCACATAAAACAAAATAGGAAACAAACAAGGAAATATCTTAAACAATAAAACAAACGGCTTGCCTGTCAGTGCCAAGGAAACTAATCCCAAAGGCATTATTAGCAGCACTGCTCATTACTACATAACAGTCTGTGTACAAGAGTAGCCGTCAGACTGGGGATGAGTCCCTATAGGTTAATTACAATATGATACTACTAATAGGACATCATTAACAGAATTCCCTATTTGTCTCATTAGTGAAAATACTTTTAAGATGATGAAACATCTTGATGTTTAACTTGTCCCAAAAGACCCTCAGACATTAAGGTCATATCAAAAGAATGGTGTAATTTTAAATAGATTATTCTTCACATATAGCATAAGCAGAAATTCTGTCAAAAGAGTTGACTAAGTGTAGATCCTACTCCAGTCTGCATTCTGTGCTGACTTGTTATGCACTTAAAAGTACTATTTTTTTCAGAAACACTGGCCCTTATTCTTCAAAATTGTAGTCTGATCTCACAATGAGTGCGTGCAAAATTAACCAACACATTTGTTTATCAGGTTCATATTTGGTATACATGTATGATCAAACTTTTAACTAACCAAACTGCTATCAATGTCATCTACAAGACAAATAATACATGCACATGGCAATCCAGTACAAATGGTAATGCATTATTTTACATGCACACGGATGTAAACTAATATTGTATTATAATATAATGTGTAATATTATATTATATGTATAGTATATGGAATGTAATATACTAATATTGTATGTTTCATTTAAAGACGTATTACACTGTGTATTTGTTTTATAATTTGACTTGATTTCATGCACTGAAGCCGCTCTTTTGTGTCAGGAAGTACATGCAGAGTAGCTCGTACATCATCAAATATGAACCTTCTCTTATGCGACTTTGATAAATAAAGGCCAATGGTTTGTTCTGGGTCATTACACAGTGACAGTATAATACTTCTCGGTGACTGGAAACTTTAAAGAATGAAATTTGTCACGCTTAGGAAAGGGTGTCAGGACATTTGATGTCAAACATTCATGTGTTCTCTTAATGTCTGTCTTTCAGAGGCCTAAACTTCTGGGGAAACTTCTGGGGAAATATCTGAGTTAGGGTTAGTCACCACGCTATAGCTTCAGTATTACTGTTTGTTTGTATTCTGAGAAAACATTTTTAGGATTTCACATCATTTAATAGAAATGTTTTACAGTAAAATGCAGAATTGTACTGTGAAATAAATGCAGAAAAGGCCGTTTTCAGCTTTGGTGAAATTGCAGTTCAAGTGGACTACAATACTACTCCAGGATATGACAAGTAAGGGCATTAAATAAGATATGCTAAATAAGATATAAGTAATTCAGAATTCAGTCAGAATGACTAACTTTTCACTGACCTGTGTCACTTCTGTTGATTTAATTTTTTTTTTTTAAATATTTACTATTATCTAATGCTAAATGTTAGGTTTGTATACTTTTTGAATGTTTTCTTTTTCTTTTTTCTTTCTTTTCCTTCTTTTCACAAGTGTTTTGTGTTCCAAATGACAAAGTTAGCCCACTTAAAATAATACATAAAAAATAAAATAATTAAAAAAAAAAACAAAAACAGTAGGTGGCGACTGCTAACTGCATTCTAAATCACTCATTTAAAGGTTTCAATGGTTGTCTGCAAAGAGCTGGTTTAATAAAAGCAACCATTCAAATCCTTAAAAGTGAGTGATCCCCAGGTGTATGTTCACTGTATCATAAAACAAGCTACCACTTCAAAAAAATATTGATAGCTTATTCGCGGGAATTTTCCTGATATCAGTACATGTGTACCTTAATATATGCTGAGTTAGTTGATCTGTGAAAATATAGGAAATTACTATATTTCTACAGCAACAGACAGTCATAAACTTCGTGAAATCACAGCATGTAATTGTTTACTGTTGTTTGTTGTTAATATTGTGCAATAAATTACCGTGAAGGTAATGTGAGTAGTAGCCAGTACATTATTGTAATGTACAATATACTCAATTCCTTTACAGTGTAATATATCTTAACTCACCACTATTAATCACTGCTTTGACTCTTAGACCTTGTTCACATTGCAGATAAAATTAGAATGTATTTCTTATAACTGACGTTTTAGACAGAAAATTCAGGTGGTCAATTCTAATATGTATGGTCAGATTGTAGTTGCCATACAGACCCCCTAGAATTTTGATTTTGAGACATGCTGGGGGTCCAAGGTTAATTAGGCAGTCCCCCACCCAACACCCCCCGGCCCAGGACCCCATATTTTATACACCTGGTGTCTTTGTCTTGGCTGTGTCTTCTCTTAGCAACACAACTTTTTTAATTTCACTAATAATATGTATGTAACGTTATCTGTCTCAATATGGATAAAAGGAAAAAATAGGTACAAAATTATTGTGTGGACAGATAATATAAAGTTTTTCATACAGACTAGCCCGTTATCTTATCAAGTAGCATTCCTAACTGGCTATTTGGCTAGTTGTGTTTAACAAACTTAAAAAGTGTGGCTTTTAGAGGTATACTTGAAAATGTTAATAAATGCCTAACTGATAGACTTATGAGCTAACTAAAGATCAAGTAAGTACACTAGCAAATTTAGTAGTAGTAGTAGTGCAGAGCAAGAGGAGCTGCTTGTCCTGGGTAGCCAATAGCTGCTGGTCTTGGATGATCAACTATAGCATATAGCATCTATATCCATATGGCAGCTCCCTTTATGTCCTTACTGAAAGGTAACCTGAGGAAGATTAGATGGACTGAGATAGCCTTCCAGAGGCTTAAAGAAGCCTTCATCACAGCTCCCATTCTCAAACATCCTGACCCCACGCTGCCATTCGTGGTAGAAGTTGACACCTTGGAAACAGGTGTAGGAGCTGTCTTCTCAGAGAACTGGAGATCCCTCTAAGATCCACCCCATAGCATTTTTTCCCCCACAAGATGTCACAGGCAGAAAGAAATTATGGTATCAGAGATAGGAAGTTATTAGCAGTAAAATTAGCCTTGAAAGAATGAAGGCATTGGTTAGAGGGACCTAATCATCCCGTTTACAGTTCTGACAGACCATAAAATTTTGGAGTATATACAAAACATTAGAAGGTTGAATGCAAGACAAGCTAGATGGATTTTTGAGAGGTTTCAGTTCAGCATCACTTACCATCCTGGATCTCATAATCCTTTTCTAGGATCCATCAGAAGGATAAGGATAGCCCAGAAGCAGAGGGTGGGAAAAGGATCTCCACAAGTCAACATATCCTCAATCAGGTGGGAGATCGATGAGGTCATTGAGGCAGCCCTAAGAGACTATTCCCACACAGCGTCCACCTGGAAAGCTGTATGTACCAGCCCCCTTCCGTGGTCCTTCTTGACAGTTATTGATCGATTTTCTAGAGGTGTGAGAATTATTCCTTTCCAGAATATTCCAAGTGCTTTTGTAACAGCTGAAGCTTTGTTTAATCATGTACTTAGATTTTTTGGTATCCCGAAGGAAATAGTTTCTGATCATGGACCTCAGTTCACATCACGGGAATGGGCAGCATGTTTTGAGCACATTAGTGTTTCCATAAGTTTGACTTCAGGGTATCATCCACAAGCTAAAGGATAATGCGAGAGAATGAAGAACTGGGTAAATTCTTGTGCATATTTTGCCATGAGAACACTTCAGACTTGTATAAGTTTTTGGCTTGGGCTAAAGCCATGTAAATAGACATACTTTATTTTATTTCTCTTGTACCTGAATTTATGTCTACATTTATTTCTATCTTTCCTCATAGTATATGTAAGTTTATGTGGAATTATATGTGTTGCTACTGAAACACTGCAATTTCCCTGTGGGACCAATTCATTCATTCATTCATTCATTCATTCATTCATTCATTCCTTCCTTCCTTCCTTCCTTCCTTCCTTCCTTCAATCCTTCATTCCTTCCTTCATTCCTATCCAGGACCAACACAATCAATAGCTGGGTTAACTATGATCAGTACATTCATCACCTTCATAAACTGACTACCCAAGATCAATGCAGTCAGTACTAGTACTAACAGGCTGTACAGTATCAATGCAGTCAGAAAGCACATTTATTTACTATCCACCATAAATATAATTAATAGTTGGCTATCCAGGATCAATAAAGTCATAAACTGGATTAAATGACTATCCAGGATAAATAGTGATTAACTGGGTTAACTGATCACCCAGGATTAATACTCTCATGAACCAGATTCCAGGATCAATGACATAGTAACAGGATTAAACAGCTATCCAGGATCAATCCAATCATGAGCTTATTACTTCATCATCCAGAATCAATACAGTCAGTAATAGGACTAACTGGCCATTTGGGATCAAATCAATATAAGTATTAATTTGCTATCTCAGATTAACACAGTCATGAACTATTAAGTATGCAGATCAGTGGCGATTGGCTATGCAGGAAAGAAAATGAATGATTATGCAAAATGATGAGTGCCACTTATGAAAATCACAATGTGTGCTACAGTAAATGCGACGTACAGCATGAACACTGACATGGTCGTGGTGTGTTAGTGTGTGTTGCGCTGGTATGTGTGGATCAGACACAGCAGTTCTGCTGGAGTGTTTAAACACTGTGTCCACTCACATTCCACTCTATTAAACACTCCTACCTTGTTGGTCCACCTTGTAGATGTAAAGTCATAGACAATAGCTCATCTGCTGCTGCACAGTTTGTGTTGGTCGACCTCTAGTCCTTCATAAGCAGTCACAGGACACTGCCCTCAGGAGGCTGTTGGCTGGACATTTGACATTTCATTGGTTGATGAACGATTCACAGTCTAGCATTGACACAATGAGGTGTTTAAAAACCCCAGCAGCACTGCTGTGTCTGATCCACTCATACCAGCACAACACACATTAACACACCACCACCACATCAGTTTTACTGCAGTGCTGAGAATGATCCACCACCCAATTAATACCTGCTTTCCTGTGGGCAACCTGACTATTGAAGAACAGGGTAACAAAGTATGCAGGGAAACAGATGGACTACAGCTTGTAACTGTAGAACTAAAGTGTACCTATATGGTAAATAGAGCTGATAAAATGGACAATGAGTGCAGAAACAAGGAGGTGGTTTTAATTTTTTAAAGAATCGCTGGTCAATGTAATCAGTAATATACAGCCATCTGAGTTGTTTGTTTTTTGTTTTGTTTCCATGCATGATGCTCTATAGGACTGTCAGAGGTTTCACTGGTGTTGTCATGGAGACCAACGGTGATGATAAATGCACGCTGCTAGTCAGGGAGAAAGCAGTTGTCTAGTATTGTAGTGTTAACATCTTTTGCCTTTGACACAACAGGTAACAAAATGTGTTATTTAAATGTACCAAGGTGGTCGAGTTGTTAAACTGTTTAGATTTTAATGTATTATTTTTGTTGTGACCTGCAGGTTCAAGCGTATGATTTCTAATGGAAAACATGTCCTTCACTGTCAACTTGGAGATTAGTTTGGATCCTTTTTTTATCCCGTCTGGAACAAAATATCCAATATTTTTCATTGGACTTTTTATCTACCTTTTTTCTCTTTTCTGTAACCTTACACTGTTACTTCTTATCATATTGCAGCGGAGCCTTCACAAGCCTATGTATTTCATTCTGTTAAGCCTTCCTCTGAATGATCTAATTGGAATTACTGCTATGTTCCCCAAGGTGTTGTCAGACATTGTAACAGAAACCAACAAAGTCTACTACCCACTTTGCGTCCTTCAGGGCTTCCTGCTTCATATGTATGGGGGTGGTGTTTTGTTTATCCTGGCCGCTATGGCCTTTGATCGCTACGTAGCCATCTGTCTCCCACTCCACTACAGCACCCTAATGACACCCAGGGTTGTGGTGACTATTATAGCTTTAGTTTGGGGCCTGGACTTCATTATGATTGTTTCACTTTTCTCCCTCCAGGACAAGCTTCCCAGATGCAGATCCATCATTCTGAACGTGTTTTGTGATAATCCCTCTCTACTGACACTTACTTGCGCCAATACTATGATAAACAACATAATTGGTCTGTTCTACACAGCCGTCATGCAAATTATAAGTGTTTCCATTCAGGCATTCTCATACATAAAGATTCTGATCACCTGTTTGGCCACAAGTCATTCTGAAACAAAGGGCAAAGCCATAAATACTTGTGTGGCACAGCTGGTCATTTTCCTCATATTTGAAGTTGTTGGGACTTTTAAAATTCTCTCACATAGATTTACATACATCTCAACAGACCTGCAAAAGATTATGGGGATGCTTATTTTTATAGTGTCTCCACTTCTGAATCCTATAGTTTATGGCCTAAACACAAGTGAAGTGAGGAACTGTTTCCTAAGGGTATTCCGCAGGAAGATTTTTGTTTAGAAGGTAACTTGTTTTTTTGTTTTTATTTTATTTTCATGCATGACAAAAAGTATAAAACCAAAAACTGTGAGTTTTTATTGTTTCTTGATTTAAATGAACAGGTCTTCAGAAACGTTACAGGTTTGTCAAAATGTTCCATATAGTGAAAGTATATCACACTAAAACATATTTGGGTAGAATACAAAAGCTTGTAAGTTCCTGAAACACATGTTATGGAGAATGTGAACTGGAAACACTTTATTTGTTGATGGGCCTTTGTAGATAATTAATAAACTCTGAACAAATAATCAGTAACGCATCAAGAACATGTCAGTGGAGTAGCAGTAGTGAAGCATCTGAATGCCTTGAAGTAAATGTCTTGTAGATGTTCTGTTGATACATTACTTACATTAAGTCAATGTGTTGTTAATGTGTTACTTCCATTACACAAGACCTAACCCTAACCCTGGCCCTAATCCTAACCCTAATCTTAACCTCAACCCAAACCCTAACCCTGGCCCTAATCCTAACCCTAACTGTAATCTCAACTTCAACCCAAAACTTAATCCTAACCCTCACATGTTTTTGACATGTTACTGAGAGTCAGTTGAGTGTTTGTGATCTAAAAGGACCGCTCAAAGTGTCACCTGTGAATTAAATTAATTTAAAGGCTTTAGGCAAAACATTAAGTTAAATTATGTGTAATATAATAGGTCACATCTAAAACCAATGACCATAAAACTCTGTCAGTTCCAGGTCCAAAAGCTTCTTTAAGTGTGAGCTTTGTACTGCTACATTAAGCTCTGTAATCCTACTGCTGTTTACACTCAGCCAGTCATGATTCCAGGTTGGCACACTGGTCTTAGTTCTCCATATGATTCATCAGACATTTGTATTGTTTCACATCGTCCCTTAGTGCTCTGTAGTTGTCATTTAATTTTACCTTTGTAAAGATCTGTTTGAATGTATCCATAAACATTATAGAGACCCGAGATCTCCTTTGAGACAAAATAAAGGCGCTCATCAACTAATTAAATAGACCTAGTAAGAAAATTACCTGGGGGTTTGTGGTTAGCCTGCATGTCATATTCAGTCATTGGAGATGTGAACTATGTATGTATGATTATGGCAGTACATTTGCTTGTTTATTCTGAGGGACTTCTTTTCTCTGGAGTACGAGGCACTCATTCAGATCCATTTTTAAGTGTTTAAAATGTTATATTTTAATGAGGAAAAATCTGCATACTGGCTCAGAAAAGTAAAAGCAATATACTAGCCTTGAAAAATAAACACATTTAAAGAATTTGGTCTCCTGAACTTGATACTTTTGGAGCCTTGAAGACTTATTTGGTATGAAACACATATACTGTATATCCTTCCTCTTGTGTTAGCTTTCTGTTACTCATGTTAAAACAATTATTTATTATCCAATTTGTTTCTTACCTCTTGTTTACCTTGTTAGGCTGTCTTATCCATGAAAGTATTGGTTTTAATATTTTATAATTATTGTTGTGGCCTAGTATATTAGAAGACATTTATTAACATGTAAATATACATATATATATAAATTTATATATATATATATATATATATATATATATATATATATATATATATATATATAATTTTAATATTATTTACTCTAGTAACATCTATGGTGTTACGGTTCCAATTTGACGCATATATAATTACTTCAAGAAAAAGGCAAAAAAACAAGTCTTTTTTGAAAAAAACTTTAACACAAATACAAAATGAAAAGCAGAACTAGTAATAAATAATATTTTAAAAATTAAATAATTAATTAATAAAATGTCAAACAAACAACAACCAATCAAGCAAAACAAACCAACAGAAACCAAGTACTATTTTCATAGATACTCTGTGCGCAAGAACATGCACGTGTATTTTTGTATTTTTATTTGCATGTGTGGTAAAAAGTGACACTGTTAGTGTGTTCTTTACAGAGATATTTTTTGCAGGTGAAGCACAATGTGTTTGTCTTTCTGTCCTTATTGCTAGGGCAGACCTGACACCTGTTTCTTTTAGAATCAGATGGTCTTACTGGGGTTGTGGCTGTTGTGGTTGGTGTTGAGGCAGGGCTGGATGAGGAGGATGCTCTTCGTGTTGCTGTAGGTGTGGACGGAGTGCTTGGTGAGCTCTGCAGCTGTCTGACCAAGGCTGCAGCAGCTGGGTCTCGGGGTACCCATTCTCTTTGCTCAATGTGCACCTTGACAAGGGAACTTCCTAGCTCCTCAAGAAACATCCTCCACTTGTTTTTTTTTTTGTGAGTTCCACCCTTGTTGAATGTTGGTCCACAACACAAATGCATTGTGTGTGGACACATCGAGAATGTTGTAAAATACAACCATTGGCCATCTCCTGGTTATTCACTGGCAATGTAGGTGGCAGCGAATAACCAGTCAGCTTGTCCAGGTTGTCCACTCCTCCTTTGTTTTTGTTATACTCCAGGATGATTATGGGCTTTTTGTCACTTCCTGATGTCACAGCTGCATCTTTGTGAAGAGTGGACATCAGTATCACATTCCATTGTTTTTTTTGCACAGTATGAAACAGCAGTGGTGGTGTCTGTAAAAACAAACTTTGAGGAAAGTGGAGCCCTGTCCTTCATCTGCAAAATTTCAGCAGGCAGCTCAGGTTTATTTATTTATTTATTTTTTTACTGTGCCCACCATGGGTAGTTACCTCCTGAGAAGTTCTTGTCCAAGGTCATAGCTGGTAAAGAAATTGTCACAAGTAATGTTGTGACCCTGCAGTCCAGAAGCCATATTGAGAACTACATGTTTTCCTTGTTGTTTTTCAGGAATGCCGCTTGCAGACTTGCCTGTGTAAATCTGTAGATTCTGTAGCTGGTTTTTGCATCACAGGCTGCCCAGATTTTTATGCCATATTTGCCTGGCTTACTGGGCATGTATTGCCGGAAGGGGGACTTTCCAAGGGAGAAAACGTTCATCTACTGTCACCTCTGGCCCTGGGTTGAACATCAGTGTAAGGAGCTGCACCCATTTCTCCCAAACATCCCTGATGGGAGCAAGTTTGTCAGATTTTGCTCTGATGTCTCTGTTGTCAAATATCAGGACCTTTGATATCATTTGAAAGGTCTGAAGTGACATTGTTGCCCGAAAAATATTCCTGTCTGTCGATGCCTCATTGGCCTCAGTGGCCTCATTGCTGGATCTGTACACTCCACCAAGGAGAACGACACCAATGTAGGCATCCAGGCATGAATCATGAATGTCATTCCACATGTTGCCATGGACTTTTATTCCTTCAAGGTTTGTCATAGCAATGATGACCTTTTTTTTAGTGACGATGGCATAAACACATCAAAACATGTCTTGATGTCGCTTACTCTCGTCACAGCAAACCTTTGATGACATTTGCAGCAGCTGCCCTACCATGTACGTCAGGAGGTACTGAGCTCCGACAGATGTTGCCACTTTTGAATTTGAATGTGTGAGTGTGTGAGTCTGTGTCTGTCTGTCTGCCCTGTGATGGACTGGCGACCTGTTCAGGGTGTATCCTGCCTTCCACCCGATGACCGCTGGGATAGGCTCCCTTTGTTTACATAAATTTATATTAAAGAAGACATGGAAGTGTGGTCTCAAATATTCCTGGGAAAAGGCAAATAAATAAATAAATAAATAAGAAGCTATCACTTGTGAGAAATCAGAAATGCAGAAAGTTTTGTTCCATCCTGTTAGTGATGTGTTCAAGGTACTTACAAAGTGAATCAAGGGGACCACAGTTGTTTGGAAAGTTGGCCAAGTAGATATCACCAAGTATTATTGGCATAGCTGTGGTAAGATAACCTTGTCTTGTAGTATTTGGCCAAGAGGCAGCATGTATAAATTAAATATGAGTGGCACAAGAATTGAACCCTGGGGGACACCACAGGTCACTGACACTTTCTCAGAAATATTATTTTCAATTTCCACCATATAGTCCCTTCCTTACAGGTATGAATAGTTTGTTAATAGCAATGTTAATCCAGGGTCATCATCAGAGTAGGACCTTCTCTGCATCTTTTGGACTCTTCAGGTGAGAATTATTACTGTTCACAATCACTATTAATGTAATGCTGCTCTAAAAATCACATTAAATATCACAATAATTGTCATGAATCAATATCAGCAAATTTATCTGAAGATGGCCTTAGATGACTTTGATTAGGAGGCATTTATGGACTTTTGAGAAGCACTAAATGGTGCTCAGGTTTTGTGCTCCTGCAGAGCCATGGTATAGACAGAGAGATCAGCTGGGATTTTGAAAGGACTTAGCTCTAAGGCAGAGTATATAAAAGTAACATGCAAGGCAAACCTACAGCACATTTACATGTTTGGACTCATGCATATCTACTATATTCCTTATATACAGTGCTACTTTGTTGCTGATTCTCTCCATGTTTTCTTTTTAAAAGGTGATAAGAGATTTTGGTATGTAGGTTTATTCTAGGAAAGCAATCTGATTATCATTTAAGAGATTAATCAAGCTGTGAAACTCTTTCTGCATAACATATTCTGTTCTTCTTCCCGCTGTAGGTAATTTAAAACTTAATACACAACATAATACAAATGGACTCTAATTTCTCCATATACACAATATATTTGACTTTGGAAACTCTGGACATACCTACTTCTAATATTTTGCCTGCATTTATATTTGGAACCCTTACATACTGTGCAGTTCTGGTTTTCAATATGACTGTATTGCTAACAATTGCTTTGAACAGGAAACTTCATAAGCCTATGTATGTTCTACTGTTTAACTTGCCAATCAATGATATGGTGGGTGCCACAGCCTTTTTCCCTCAGCTGGTGTCTAGTATTCTGTCACAGAGTAGATCCATCACTTACTCTGCTTGTTTTGTACAAGCCTTACTGACACATCTGTATGGAGCTGGAGCATTTCTCATTCTCAGTGCTATGGCTTATGACAGATTCATTGCCATTTGTTGTCCATTGAAATATAACACATTTATGTCTCCAAACAACCTGATGAAAATTATAACTATAATGTGGACCTTGCATTTTATTTTGATTGGTTTACTACTTGCAGTGAACTACCGCACAGAGATTTGTAGCACAAAAATAGTGGACATCTTCTGCAATAATCCATCTTTAATGAAGCTTGTTTGTGGAGATATAACTGCAAATAATTACTATGGACTGTTTATAATGACTTTTTATGATGGTCTGTCTCTGCTGATAGTAGCATTCACTTACATCCAAATCCTAATCACAGTTGTGGTTAAAAGACAGTCTGAAGCCAAAAGTAAAGCACTTCAGACCTGTGGTACACACTTAATTGTTTTCTTATGTTATGAATTCTGTGCATGCTTTGCCTTGATAGCTCATAGAATTGAGTCAGCACCCCAAAACCTACGAAGGGCCTTAGGTGCTTCTGTCATGATATTTCCTCCAATACTTAATCCGCTAATATATGGTCTGAAAACAAAGGAAATTCGACAGAATCTTATTTTCTTCAACCATAAAAAGGTCTTTCCAACAAAACAGAAGAAAAAACTCAATCAGGGGAAAAGACAGCTGCATTAAAAAACTGGTTATGTTGGCTGCTGTTGGTTACTTTTCATAACAACTTGTCATTGCAAGTTGCAATTCTATGACAGATTTAAGATAAACTGAATATATTATGATGAGCTCTCTTTAAATATATGTTATGCTTTTGCTCTGTCAGTTGAAAAAAGCCAAAATGGTAAATAAAATTGATTTTTTTAACCAAATTAAAAATGCCTTGTAGTCTTAAAGGGGATTTGTCACATCATTTCTTAAAGTAATAACAAATGCTAGTGCCCAGACACAGATCCATTTGTTAAAAGACCAAAGCAATAAGATTAATGGTTTCATTTCTTTTGGATTTTGCATTATGCATTCTTCAAACAGACACCAATGTATATATTGTATTTATGCATTTACATTTATGTATTTTGCAAAAGTTCTTATCCAAAGTGACTTACAAGTTAGATCATACTCTACTAAATAGCATCTTCTATCAACCAGTTTTGTAGCTCTGAATGGACAAGGAGATTATCAGTAATAAAAAATTCAGAACCCCAAAAATAAATCTTTGAATTTCTAAACTACATCTACTTTTAAATCAGTTACTCCAACCTGACGAACCTGTAGTTTGCATTACTGCTATTGGAATTCCTCCCTTGCAATTGCTATTATGTGTATGCATGAATGTAATTTCTTTAAGTAAAACATCAACATTCCTTTTCCTTCAATCACTGCCATCTGATATCAGTGTGTGTCTTCTGCTTCTCCCTGAGACTCTTGAAAATTCTCTAGTCTGTTTCAGCATTTAAGTGAATTACATTAAGCCAAATTCTTCATTTGTAGAACAAAATTAACACGGACTATAATTTAGCAGCAGGTTATGGGTTTCTGTTTCCACCTGTTGTACCACTAAATCAAAATCAGGAAATATCCAAGAAAACACACACCATGCACCATAAAACATGTTTGATTCCGTCTGTCACTCAAACTCCAGTCTCTTGATGTGCTCTCATGTTCTTTAGCCTCTAAACAGGTGGCATTTGAGCATCTGTTACTGAAACAGCCTGTACTGCGGTGGGTTTTACACATAGCCGAATAACTACAGTAGTGTCGCCCACCAGGGTACAACTCAAAGCACCACAGAACAATTCTATTTTTTACGTTTCTGTCACTTCAACACTAGCCATTCAAATTTTCCCTCTCAGATACGAGTTGTTGTTCTCTAAACAGGTGTTTTCAACCATCCATTTGCTGGAACCAAGCCTGTAGTTACACTGGGAGGCACCGTGCACTCAGGTTAGCTTAGCCTAGCAGGCCACAGCTTAAAGCACTACAGAACAGGCCCGATTTCAGCTTTTTGTCGCTCCAACACCGGTTGGTCAACTTTGCTCTTGTTGTAATAACATTTTATCATCTATGCCTGTGATAGCAGAGCAGTAAATCAAATCAAACTTGCTTTGTTGTGTTTGGATCTATTTCATTAAGCTAAGTTAGCTAGTAGAGAAGCTGGGTAGTGGCTTAGCTAGGAGTGTCCAGCTTCAGACACCAGAGATTCAGTTTCAGCTTTCTGTTTTTCTAACATCAGCCACTCGACTTTGTGTCCTCAGATATGAGACATTATCATTAAATTTGTGGCAGTGAATCTTTTGTTAGTCAGAATCGAACCTGTTCTGTGTTGAGCAGTGCTGGCAGCATGCTGGCTAAACTAACACTAACCAGCTACTCTCTTCTGGTTAGTAGCGCCATATAAGGTGTAGAAATTGGTGTTAGACTGAAGCTTTGATGTTTATTGAATGGTGGATTTAAAATTGTGTGCTGCTTTCATTGATATGAGCAAACTGAACTTATTTGATTCCTTTCAGTTTGAATTAGCGCAGCAGGAAGCTGTGGCACAATAGAGACATACACATAGAACCAATCAGTGAATAACTTTGTCTTTGCATCATCCCCCGAACAGTTCTGTGGCCCCGAGTACAGTAGCCCGATTTTGAACCCAAAGGGCACTCTTTGTAGTATTAACGTACATCCAAATCCTAATCATAGTTGTGGTTAAAAGACAGTCTGAAGCCAAAAGTAAAGCACTTCAAACCTGTGGTACACACTTAATTGTTTTCTTATGTTATGAATTCAGTGCATGCTTTGCCTTGATAGCTCATAGAATTGAGTCAGCACCCTCCCACCTACGACGGACCTTAGGTGCTTCTGTCATGATATTTCCTCCAATACTTAATCCGCTAATATATGAACTGAGAACAAAGGAAATTTGACAGAATATTATTTTCTTTAACTATAAAAAAGTCTTTCCAACAAAACAGAAGAACAAACTCAATCGGGGGAAAAGACAGCATTAAAAAATTGGTTATGTTGGCTGCTATTGGTTACTGTTCAAAACAATTAATCATTGGTCAAGATTACACTTCAACGATAGCATTAAGATAACCAGAATATTTTATAATGAGCCCTTATCAAATATGTTGTGCTTCTGCTCTGCCAGTGGAAAAAAGAATAATATACCAAAAACATATTTATTTATGTATTTTTATTTTATTTTTTTAGCTATTAATTAGTAGTTAT
This sequence comes from Pygocentrus nattereri, assembly GCF_015220715.1. Taxonomy (NCBI): domain Eukaryota; kingdom Metazoa; phylum Chordata; class Actinopteri; order Characiformes; family Serrasalmidae; genus Pygocentrus; species Pygocentrus nattereri. The sequence continues at coordinate 18,958,534 of NC_051227.1, forward strand.
TAGTAGTACTACTAGTAGTACTACTACTAGTAGTACTAGTAGTAGTTATTGTAACTGGGGGCAGTCATGGCCTGGAAGTTAGAGAACTGGCTTGTGACCGGAAGGTCGCTGGTTCGATTCCCAAAGCCGACAGTACATGACTGAGGTGTCCTTGAGCAAGACACCTAACCCCCCACTGCTCCCAGGGCCCTGTGGATAGTGCTGTCCACTGCTCCAGGCAAGTGTGCTCGCTAACCCCTATAGTGTGTGTGTGTGCTCAGTAGCGTATATTTAGTGTTTAAGTCGACAAATGGGTTAAATGCAGAGATGAATTCTCCCTGTTGTGGGACTCATAAGGGTAATTTAGTCTTAGTTCTAATTATGGCATCATTTAATATAGTCATAACAAATATTGCCTTAGTCAATAACAGTGGCACCGTGTCCAGCTCAGTGAGATATGTACTTTCATACATGCCTGTCTTTTGAGAGGCCTGTAAATCACCTCTTCTTTCGTATTTTTTTTTTAATGTTATCAGTGCAAAATGTACCTATTTCACCAGATGCGCCATACCACATAGTTAAAAGCACAAAAAACAGCTTTACCACAGAAAAGTGTTAAACATCACATTGAAGCTCATTTTACACTGTACTCATTTAAATTTATTGGAATAAATCTTTTTAACATCCACATTGTCTGTAAAACCATGGCTCTTTTGAAGTATTTTCTCCCTAATTTTAGTCATGTCCAATTCCACTCCCTAGCTTGGTCTGCCCCAAGCACATAAAAAAAAAAAAAAATTAAAATAGTTAGGAGGACTAGCTAGCTACTTCCTCTGAGTGATGTGAAACACCAAACTGTTACTAATGCAATGTCATTTGACAGCAGAATGTGCATGGAGGAGAATGCTAACTACCAGTTCTATCACATTTGTGCTTTCTTGGACTCCCTGCCATGGGTGGCTGTAAAATCACAAGGGATTGAACTCATTTCCTAATAATACACTCTTTAAAATGATGGTTGTTCAAGATTTATATAATAGAAAAAATGTTCTATAAAGATCCATGAGCACTCAAATAGCCCTTTGCATGATAAAAGAGTTGTTTGCAACATGAAAGAGTTCTTCAGAATGTGTTATAGATCTGATACGGTGTCAGTCTTGAAACAATACAATAACCTTTATGGGCGCTATATTTTCAAAAAGGTTCTATTTACACAAACACACACACACACACATGCACGCACACATTTTCTAAGCCGCTTCTCCCTCAGGGTCGCACAGAGGGTGCTGGAGCCTATCCCAGCGGTCACTGGGCGGAAGGCAGGATACACCCTGGAAAGGCTGCCAGTACATCGCAGGGCAGTTTCTATTTGCAGTGCCATGAAAAAGTATTTGCCTCTTTTGCTAATTTCTCTTATTTAAATGTTTTAGGTTTATTCAGCTAATTTTAATAGAAGATGAGTACAACACGAGTAAATGCAAAATGCAGATTTATATCACCCAAGTGAAAAAAGTAACTACCATACTAAACCTAATCACTGGATGTGGCACCCTTAGCAGCAATCAAATGATTGCAATAATTTGTCTTTTACATCACTTTGGAGGAATTTTGGCCCACACTTCTTTGTAGAATTGTCTTCATTTGACTACATTGGAGTTTTCGAGCATAAACTGACTGTTTGAGGTCTTGAGATGGGATTCAAGTAAGGACTTGACTGGGCCACTTCAAAACCTAATTTTATTTCTTTTAAGCCAGGTAGACTTGCTTGTGTGTTTTAGATCATTGTCCTCCTGCATATCCCAAATACACTTGAGCTTTAGGTCACACAAACTGACAGGCAGACCTTCTCCTTCAGGATGTTCTGATAGAGAGAAGAATTCATGGTTCCATTAATTATGACACATTGTTCAGTTCCTGCAGAAGCAAAGCAGCCCCAGACCATCACACTACTACCACCATGTTTGACCGCTGGTATGATGCTCTTAGGGTGGAATGCGGTGTAACCATTATACTAGATGCCACGGGACCCATGTCTTCTAAAAGATTCCACCCTTGACTCATCAGTCCACAGAATATTGTCCCCAAAGTCTTGGGGGTCATCTAGGTCAGCTCTACTTATTTTGCTTCGCATAAAGTTAATCTTGAATAAATTGAACTGAAAATAAATGTTGATGTGCCTTTGATCTCGAACTTGCATGAATCACATTCGAGTTCCAAAGGACTGCAGTAAAAGCGCTGTAGTAAAACGACCAAATTAAAGTGACTTGCCCTTCCTGGATTGGGGCTTGTGTGGTCTGGGGATCTTCAGAGCTAAGCCGTTGTAGGGTCTCCCAGGGTGAACAGGTCTGGAGTGAAGACCCAGACTAACGCGATCTAAAAACCTTCCATGAAAAATGGACACAGAAGACTGCACCCTGCCCAGGAGAGGGTCACGGGTACATACTCCTGGAGCCAGCCCTGGGGGTGGCATCCCTTGGCGAGTGCCTGGTGGCTGAGCAGCCCACATAACCTGATCAGAATCAGCCCAAAGAGGCAATGTAAGTTATAAGTGATACTTTTTTAATCCCTCAACCGGGGAAATTCCACCTCCGCATTTAACCCATCCATGAAGTGAAACACCACATACACACTAGTGAATACACACACACTAGGGGGCAGTGAGCACACTTGCCTGGCGCGGTGGGCAGCCCTATCCACGGCGCCTGGGGAGCAATTGGGGGTTAGGTGTCTTGCTCAAGGACACCTCAGCCATGGACTATCGGTGCTGGGGATCAAACCGGCAACCTTCCAGTCACAGGGCCAGTTCTCTAACTTCCAGTCCACGACTGCCTCCATATGTGGGGACCATGTGGACCCACCACCCACAAGGTCCAGCATGTGGGAACATTGCAGTGTCATATATGGAGTGGAAGATGGCGGGGAGGCCCTTGGTGGCACAGGCCCCTGTGACAGAAACTGGCTCTTGGTATGTGGAATGTAACCTCGCTGGGGAGGAAGGTGCTGGAGCTTGTGCAGGCAGTTGGAAGGTACTACTCATATATAGTTGGGCTCACCTCCACCCACAGTGTCAGCTCTGGAACCAAACTCCTTGATAGGGGTTGGTCCCTTTCCTGCTCAGGGGTTGCACAGGGTGAGAGATGCCAGGCAAGTGAGGGAATATGCATGAGTACCTGGCTGGTGGCCGTGCAGCTGGAGTTTGTCCCGGTGGATGAGAGGATCACCCCAATGCGAATTAAAATCACAGAGAGGAAAACTCTGATTGTTGTGTGTGCTTATGCACCAAACAACAGTATTTCGCCTTCTTGGAGAGAGTGGGCGGGGTTCTGGAAAGGGTCCCACCTACAGACTCCATAGTCTTATTGGGAGACTTCAGTGCTCATATTGGCAATGACTGGGAGATGTGGAGACGTGTGATTGGGAAGAACAGCCTGCCAGGTCTAAACCCAAATGGTGAATTTTTATTGGACTTCTGTGCTAGGCATGGATTGTCCATAACAAACATTAAGTTCAAATACAAGGATGTTCATAAGTGTGCATGGAGCTCCTTGGGTCAAAGGTCAAAGATCGACTTTGTTGTCATTTCATCTGACTTGGGACCATATGTTTTGGACACTCAGGTGAAAAAAGGTGTTGAGCTGTCAACTGATCACCATCTGGTGGTGAGTTGGATCAGATGGCAGGGAAGACTGGTGGTCAGACCCTGTAGGCCCAAGCGAATAGTGAGGGTGTGCTGGGAACGACTGTCAGAGGCCCCTGTTCGGAATGATTTTAACTCCCACCTCTGAGAGAACTTTTCTCATTTCTTGGAGGAGGTCGGGGACATGCAGTCTGAATGGAAACCACCATTGTAGAATCTGCCAGGTGTAGCTGTGGCCAAAAGCTTGTAAGTGCCTGTCAGGGCAGTAACCCAAGATCCCCTTGGTGGACACCGGTGGTGAGGGAGGCCATCAAGCTGAAGAAAGAGGCCTTTAGGGAATGGAAGACTCCCGATTCAGCAGATAGGTACCGACAGTCAAAAAAGGTGACAGTTGAAATGGTGGCAGAAGCAAATCCAGGGTGTGGGAAGAGTTTGGTGAGGCCATGGCAAAAGACTTTCAGTTGGCCAGGCACGGCCAACTGGGACAAGACCCAGTTGCTCAGATCTAAGGCTGTTTAGGATCAACATGAAACTGAAAGATTTATATCATATTAACTTTTCATATTCCCTTTTTAACAAGCACTAAAGGGTAGTGACTCTGCTTGTATCCCAAATGAGATGGAATATCTTTGTCTCAGCCTGGTACTGTAAGTGCCATGTCACTGAGAGAATGATCAGCTGGGATTTGGAAGTGACTTGCCTCTAATGCCAAGTGTATAAAATCATACTGGGCTACGTTGCTGCATATTTACACAACTGAATTGACTGACATCATCTCACCTACACAGCTACATTTTGTTGTGGCCTAATCTCTTTTGAGTCTTTGTTTATGTCAAATTAATGCGCTCTGAAATTTTGGCACATGGGCTTTTTTTTGTGAAAGCAGTCTTCTTACTACTTAAGAGAAGATCAACCAAATTGGGCAACTGGTTGGCCAGTTGTCCACATTCTGCATCAATTATTACATTCTTCCTGCCTGCATGTTCATTCAAAACTTGAAGCAAAGTAAACAACACAATGGATTCAAATTTTTCCATGTATACATTTTTGACTTTTGAATCACTGGACATACTTCCATTTACTATTGTTCCTGCATTCATATTTGGAACTCTTACATACTGTGCCATTCTGGTTTTTAATATGACTGTACTGCTAACAATTGCTTTGAACAGGAAACTCCATAAGCCTATGTATGTTCTGTTGTTTAACTTGCCACTCAATGATATGGTGGGTGCCTCATCCTTTTTTCCTCAGCTGGTGTCTAGTATTCTGTCACAAAATAGATCCATCACTTACTTTGCTTGTTTTGTGCAAGCCTTACTAGCACATGTGTATGGTGCTGGGTCACTTCTCATACTCAGTGCTATGGCTTACGACAGATACATTGCCATTTGCTGTCCATTGAAATATAACACCTTGATGTGTCCAAATAACCTGTTGAAAATTATTATTATAATGTGGACATTTGATATTACTATGGTTGGTTTACTATTTGCAATGAACTATCGCAAAGAGATTTGTAGCACAAAAATAGTAGATTTACACTGCAACAATCCATCCTTAACAAAACTTATGTGTGGGGACACAAAGTTAAATAACTACTATGGGTTGTTTACAATAGTTTTTACTTCAGGTATGGCTGCACTGATAGTGGCATTTACATACATCCAAATCTTAATCACAGTTTTTGTTAAAAGACAGTCTGATGCCAAAAGCAAAGCAATTCAGACCTGTGGTACACACCTAATTGTGTTCTTATGCTTGCAGTTAAGTGGGCTTGTTGGTTTGATAGCTCACAGATTTGAGGCAGCACCCCCAAACTTACGAAGGGCCTTTGGTGCATGTGTGATGATATTTCCTCCTATAATTAATCCTCTAATATATGGACTGAAAACAAAAGAAATTAGACAGAATCTTTTCTTTTGTTGTAAGAAAGTCTCTCCTACAAAATGGAAAAAGAAATGGAATGAGTAAAAACAGTTATTTTTGCAAAATAACATGAAAACCGTTTCATTTTTGCTGAAATAAAAAGCAGTTGTGTTTATATGAATTATTTGGTATACCACAAAGACATTTTATTATCCAGGCACAGATCAATTGGCAAAAAGGACAAAGCAGAAGCCAAAGATAATTAATTCATTTCATCACTACTTTATTTTATTTTTTTTACTTGCTGATTTTTTACCTCTGAGTTTTTCAAAGTCTGTCCTGCTGATAGTGGAATTCTCATACACCAAACCTTTAATCACTGTTTTTCTTTAAAAACAGTCTGATGCCAATATGAAGCAGTCTAGAGCTGTAGTACACAATTATTTTCTTATGCTATAAATTCATTGCATGATTTTCCTTGATAGGGCCTTACATGCTTCTGTCTTAATATTTCCTCCTATATTTAATATTCTAATATATGGCCTGAAAATAGAAATTCAACAAGATGTTATTTGCTTTTTATTTTGTAAGAAAGACTGTTCAACAAAAAAGAAAAACAAACTTTGTTGAGTGAAGAAAACAGCTGCAGCAAGGAACTTACTAGTAGGTATCTTGGCTGCTGCTGGTTACTTTTCATAAATACTTGTCTTTGGCCAAGACTGCACTTACGACAGCTTTAAGAGCAACTGAATATTTTATGCCTACATTAAATATTTTTTGTTCTTTTGCCCCCGTCAGTTGAAAAAAAAGGCAAAATACTAAATTATACTGACGTTTTCTGATTATTTTATTAACCAAAACAAAAATGGCTGGTTGTCATTAAGTGTATTAAGGCATTATTTGGTATTGTAATGACAAATGCCATTGACCAGACACAGATCTAGGTTTTAAAAAAGCATAATGTTTTTATTTTATCACTACTTACACAAGCAGGAAGCTTTGAACTTTTGGATTCTGCATCCACTTGAAACAGATACAAATGTAAATATTATATCTATGCATTCACATTTATGCATTTTGCAGAATCTCTTATTGAGAATGACAATTATAATCATATACTACTAAATAAGATAGATGTATGCAGAATCAGCATAAATGATTATCTAAGATGCATTCTTATTATCAGATATAAATTTCAAATTTCAATACTTTATTGCCATATCAGTCTATACTTCCCTGAGAGGAATTTCTTTTGGTGCCGCTCAAACAAACACAACAAACAAACAGTATACACTCCTGCACAAAACATAAACAATCTCAATAAAAATAAGAAATATTGATGTTAAATAAACAAGGTTAATATTGTGGAATGAAGTTCAAAAATCTGATGGCAGAGGGGTAAATACTATTACTAAATCAAGATGTACAACATAAGATGCTTTGAAACCTTTTGCCAGAAGGGATCTTTTTCAAAAGGTATTGTGCTGAGCGGGAGCTGTCTGCATAGATTGAATGCTTTCTTTTCCATCCTTTTGGCGTATATAGAAGCAACAGATGGAAGTTCACAACCAATGATTTTGGAGGCAGAATGCACCAATTTCTCTAGCTGCTCTCTCTCATATGCAAGTTGTTCAACTGTACCAGACGCATATGGAGAAGGTCAACACACTTTCCACTATAATTGACCAAAAGTGTACCAAACAGTCTCTAGTCACACCAAATTTCTTAAGCTGTCTCATAAAGAAAAGCCTTTGATGAGCTTTCCCCAAGAACACAGCAGTTTTGCTCTCCCACTTGAGATGAGCTTATGGTTACCCTATGAACTTATAGGAGGCAACCCTTTCCACTTCACAACCACTGATAGTCAGGGGCAGCATGTCCCCCTTCTGTCTCCTGAGGTCAACCACCAACCCCTTTGTCTTTTCAATATTCAGGCTTAAGTTATTCTCCCTGCTCATCATTAGGTACCAGTCCCAGCAATGTTGTATTATCTGCAAACCTACAATACAATTCAACAGAATCAGAACCTGATATACAATCACTGTTATACAGATAATATAACAAATTAGATAAAACTCAGTCCTGGGGGGCACCAGTATTAAGAATCTAGGGAGTGGAAACATCTAGATAGATAGATAGATAGATAGATACATAGATAGATAGATAGATAGATAGATAGATAGATAGATAGATAGATAGATAGATAGATAGATAGATAAGGCTTTATTGTCATTCGCATCACATGTGGTACATGAGGTGGAACGAAACATTGTACTCATGGTTCCAGTTAACTCCCAAAAGTAACAAACAATAAATAGAAGGTGCAAATAAAAGGTACAAATAACAGCAGCATTAACCACAGCAGCATGAGTACGAGGTAGAAGGTGTACATCTTAATACTGGTGATGTATAAGTGATATGTATGAAGTGACATGTGTTAGAGCTGATATACTCAAGGCACTGATTCAGTACAGCAGCAGAGATAAATAAGTGGACACGAAGTGCCATTGCAGTGACATCTAATTGTAATTTAAGAGCTGTTCCTCAGTCTGGTTGTTTTACTCTTAATGCTCTGCAACCTTCTACCTGAGGGGAGCGGGACAAAAAGTGTGTGTGCTGGGTGAGTGGGGTCCTTCATGATGCCAGTGGCCCTTTTTCTGCATCTGGAAATGTGTAAATGTCCATGGTGGTGGGAAGGCTGACTCCAACAATCCTCTGTGCAGCCTTCACCACCCTCTGTAGAGCTTTTCTTTCTGCCGCAGAGCATCTTCCGTGCCACACAGTGATGCTGGAACACAGAACGCTCTCCACCACACAACTGTAAAATGAGGTTAGGACTGAGCTCCCGAGGCCAGCATGCCTCAACTATCTCAGGAAGTAGAGGCGCTGATATGCCTTCCTGATCAGGCTGGAAGTGTTATTACTCCAGGTAAGATTGTTACTTAGGTGTATGCCCAAGTATCTATAACTGGAGACCTTCCACTGCAGATCCTCCAATGTGTAGGGGGATGGGAGGGATGGTGTTGCCCCTACTGAAATCCACAATCATCTCCTTTGACTTCTTCACATTGATGCAGAGATTGTTCTTACTGCACCATCTCTCCAGGTGTTTCACCTCCTGTCTATAGCCAGACTCATTTACTATTTGTAATGCATCCAACCACTGCCATATCGTCCACAAACTTTACAATATGACAGCCTGGATGGACGGCTGAGCAGTCATATATGAGCAGTGTAAACAGGAGGGGGCTCAGCACAGCCCTGAGGGGAGCTGGGGCTGAGGATGATGGTGGAGGAGGAGATGTTGTGGATCCTCACAGACTGCGGCCTGTTAGTCAGGAAGTCCAGGATCTGACAGCATATCAGGCAGAGTGCTCAGAGAATGTGCTGACCAGCTGACTGATGTTCTCACAGACATAATTAACATCTCTCTGAGCACTGCAGTCGTTCCAACATGCTTCAAGTTCACCATCATCATCCCTGTGCCGAAGAAGTCTCCAGTGTCCTGCCTCAGTGACTACAGTCCCGTTGCAGTCACTCCCATCATCATGAAGTGTTTAGAGAGGCTTGTCATGAGGCACATTAAAGACCAGCTTCCTCCTTCACTGGACTCACTGCAATTTGCATATCACCCGAACCGCTCAACAGACGACGCCATCTCCACCACACTCCACCTGGCTCTTACCCACTTGGACAATAAAGACACCTACATCAGAATGCTGTTCATAGACTTCATTTCAACGTTCAACACCATCATTCCTCAGCAGCTGATTGGGAAACTGAGCCTGCTGGGCCTGAATGCCTCCCTCTCTAACTGTATCCTGGATTTCCAGTTACAACATGTGGTGTAGATGTCAATGTTGAAGGGGAAAGAGACCCCGATGATCTTCTCAGCTGTCCTCACTATACGCTGTAGGGTCTTACGGTCTGAGGCGGTGCAATTCCCAAACCAGTCGGTGATGCAGCTGCTCAGGATGCTCTCCACAGTGCCCCTGTAGAAGATGGTGAGGATGGGAGGAGGGAGAGAGAGCCTTCTTCAGGGGGGAGATGAGCCCCCTCCCATCCTCACCAACTTTAAAAGCTGAAGTGGGCAAATGAGACTCTGCTCCATATATTCATGGTATGCAATTCTCTGCTGAGTGTTCTATCAGAGATTGTTGTGAAGGACTTGCATTGACTTCTAGAAGCAATTCTTGCCTGGCAGTGATGCAATTTTTATGCACAAGCCATGAAACACACCAGCGGTCCGTGTTTGTCATTTTTGTGTTTCAGCCACAATTCTGATGATAATTGCTGTAGACTTGGATTTTTGCCACTGCTGGTAGACTTATATGACTGTGTGCTTCGATACACCTGTAAATTCAGCTACTTCCTTCACACTGTGACATTGTAACAAACCTCTTTGAAGGTTACTGACTGCTTTATCTGAAGGGAACTCTAATCCAGCAGCTTGTAACCTTACACAGAATGGAAACACAGCTTTATACTGTGTGCACAAAGCAAGTATTTACACCCATAATATTTACAAAACATACAACCAGTCATCATCCAGTGTTGTATTTGAGAGGTCTTTTGAGTAGTCTCTGTTTGAAGAAGGTGTGATCTCACCAAGTAAGCAGCTTGAGTACAAAAAGGTATCATGGTAATACTTTACCAATACTGTATGGTAGATAATAAGTAACTAATCAGGAACTAAGCAGGAACAAATGAGTAGTGCTGCCTTAACAGTTATGTAACTACTCTTAACTATCAAGGACTAATCGGTAGGTGATAGTGAACTAATGATTAGGGTAGTTCACTATTAACTAAACAATAACTACTGGGTCTCATACAGAATTACTTAGAAACTATGTTTCCTTAGAATGAATATTCATAAATTACTGATTAATTCAACATTAACTGCTCAGTAGCTGAGTCTGACAAGGTTCCTGCTAAACCGTTAACTGACTGTATTACAACACTTCTCACAGTAATGGAATACACTACACATTGTGTAGACTCTACAATGAAATGGATTATGTCCTCCATTTCTATACACAGAGCCAGGTATCCTCAGAGAAGGCTGGGGCATCGCAGCACTGTACCGACTAGTGTCCCACATGTGTTTGTTTTGATCAGAAACCTTAAAAGTATAATGTCCAGTGGGACTGCTAAAATACTATAGTATTCAGTAGACCAGTCTGCTTACCTCTCCTCTTTAGAAAAGAAAACACCATTCTTTTCTGCAGGAGAATGTGTGCCAGTGTTTCTTCTGAACAGTAGTTCTCCTTTAAAGTCCTCTTTAGGGCAGGGTCAGTTGAAGAGAGGGCTCATGGAAATATCTGACTGTGTCCTCCTTTCAAATTCACTTGGTTCAAAATATTACCAAGTGATTATGTAATTACTGTCTGTTAGATAATGAATGAGGTGTTGCTGTTCTTCATTAAGAGCTAATGACAATCAGGAACTATATAAAATGAAAGAATAGTAACAAATAATAAATAGTAATCCTGATCATCATTAACTCCTAATTCATTAGTAATGAGTTACCATGTGTTTCACTTTATAATACTGTTCCAGATCATAATTAACTCGTAGTTCATTAGTAATGAGTTACCATGTGTTTCACTTTATAATACTGTTCCAGTTCATTATTAATTCCTAGTTTGTTAATGTTGAGTTAACATTGTTTCACTTTATATTGTTCCTGATAATCATTAGCTCTCAATGAAGAACAGCAACCCGTCATTCATTATCTAACAGACAGTAATTACATAATCACTTCTCTATGACACTCAGTAGTTATTGTTTTGTTAATAGTGAACTACACTAATCATTACTTCACTATTACCTGCTGTAGTAGTCTTCATAGTTAGAGTAGTTAAGGTTAAAAGTGTTAATGAAGTACTACTCAATAATCCCTGATTTGTTCTTGATTAGTTACTTATCAACTATGAAACAGTATTGTAAAATGTTACCTTTTTCACTTGTGGGGTCACAAAGAATAATAAGTAATAGTGATGTACAAGTAATTATTGCTTCATTAATGACTAAGTAAGAACAGCATAATAAACTCATGTACATTTTTAAGACTGTTCACCAAACGCATTAGCTTTCATTTCCATTTTAATACAATAAACTTTAAAAGTTACACTAAGCTGTGCCTCTGTAGAATTTCTTACACTGATCATTCATAATATAATAATTGGCAGATGGTATAACAGTGTCTGCCACATAGTAAATAGCACAAACAACAACTATTCAACAGAAGTGACACACAAAAAATGGCAATAAACATCAAGCTTAAGCTCATTTTTCATTTTTCCATCCATCCATCCATCCATTTTCTAAGCCGCTTCTCCGTCAGGGTTGCGGGGGGGTGCTGGAGCCTATCCCAGCAGTCTTCGGGCGAAAGGCAGGATACACCCTGGACAGGTCGCCAGCCCATCGCAGGGCAGACAGACAGACACAGACAGTCACTCACACACTCACACCTAGGGGCAATTTAGCATGTCCAATTGGCCTGACTGCATGTCTTTGGACTGTGGGAGGAAACCGGAGAACCCGGAGGAAACCCACGCAGACACGGGGAGAACATGCAAACTCCACACAGAGAGGACCCTGGCCGCCCGGCCGGGGAATCGAACCCAGGCCCTCCTCACTGTGAGGAAACAGCGCTACCCACCACGCCACCGTGCCGCCCCTTTTCATTTTTCCTTTACAAGGAAATTTACAACATCAGTTTGGTATCAGTTAACTAACCCTTCACAAATTTACTGTTGCTAAAGGATAAATGACTAAAATTTGTTCGCTTAATTTGGAATTTTGACAGACTGCTTTTGTCAGGGTAAATGTGAAGCTATGTCACGTGCTGTCAGTTTTTGTACTCTTTTTTGGGGGGTTAATTTAATGAAATTACAGCAAAATGACCAGAATACAAAATGCTCTGCTGTGAGAAACAGAAAGTTGTGTTGATGCCATAGCAGCGTGTGAACCTTCATTTGTTACGAATATCTGAAAGCAGCATTTGAACTTCCAAAGCAAATAAAAAAAATAAAAACATCAGCTGTGGATTTGTGTGTCTGATAAAAGGATCCATGCTTATGTACAGGGTTGAGAAATTGCCTCTTAAAGTTAAATAAGAACAGACACCCCCCCCACACACACACACACATACGTACACACACACACACACCTGTTTTTTTTATTTTAATTTGCTGTATTTTCATTTTATTTTCATAGTTACGGTAATAGCTTTTTCTGTATTTGCTGTATTTATGGTAAAGTTCCACTATTCAGCCAGTGGGTGGCGCTTTTGGCGTCAGTGGGGATCGATCGGAGAAACTAACTTTCAGCTCTGAGCATGCGCAGTTCAGAAATAAACTGGCGCTGGCTGGAAGAGACACTAATCACTGTCTCCTTTCTTCATTGATTCACAGGTACTTTAAAAACTCCCTTTTCACTGTGTTCTGATGTATGAGCGCTGGAATGAATGTCAACGAGCATATTATATGAAGAGTTTCTGTGGTTTTGTTGTGTTTACAAGCAGTATAAAGCGTTTCATGGCCACATTCAAAATAATCAGTTTATAAGCTGAATCTGTTAAAAAGTGTTCACAGTAATGCGTTCTAAAACTGTAATGTATGTGAATGAGCAAGTTTAAAGCTGTTAACACTACGTGTTAATGCCTGAAAAATACAGTGAAGTCGGGTTGCATTGTACCGCTATAGCGTATTGTGAAACAGACGCCATTTTGGCTCTGCTCATATTCATCATGGAGACCGTTGCGGTGTGAATGGACACCATTTTGGCTCAATTGTATGTTCTCCCCTGAATATGTCGGCCATGTTACGTGAATCGTTAACGCTGTGTATCAGAAAGTGTTGATTATGGGTAAATATGCACTTTATTTTTTTTAAATAAAATTGGTTCACTTTTTTTATTACATGTTTGTTAGAAACTTAATGTTGTCAATGAGATTTAATATTAGTATTATTGTCTCTGTAGAAGTCGCATCTTATGCACTGATGTATTTTTGTACTGGAAGTAAAGTGTGAATTTATTCAAAGTGACTAAAAGAGATAAATAAGTATTTTGATACTAAGTTCAGAAATAAACTGGCGCTGGCTGGAAGAGACACTAATAACTGTCTCCTTTCTTCATTGATTCACAGTGGTTCACGGTGCTGTCTGGCCTGTGTACCACACGCTGTCGGCCCAGATAACCCCTAGGTCTGGCGCCGGCAACAATTGGGGGCTCGTCCGGGATTTAGCGCCACCTAGTGGTTTAGATGTGACCTGTGTTGACTCTTACTAGTGCTGGAAGCTTCAAGGAAGGCTGCGGTGCTGTGCGTCATCCTGAGGGTAAAGGCTACTGGTGTCCAGTCATAATGGCCACTTCCACACCACGACGTATGTTAATTTTCCAGATTCAGAAAAGACTTTCAGCGTTGAATGTTGAACAGCTGCAGACTGTTGTACATGCAATTGATGACGGTGAAGAGAGACTCAGCTCTGCCAATCTGTCTGAGCCAGAACTTTATGAACTGATTGTTGCTTACATTAGAAGTGAGAGACTAAGAGCCATGGAAGATGAGGGCATGTCTCACCTTCTGTCCCTCGAAAACATGCTCAATGACTTGTCAACCAGTGATGTTAATTTAGCCAGAACTGATGCCGTTCCACCCCACTGAGATCAGACACCTACTCACCGGCCCGGGCAGGCTACTCCACCTCCCCACGCTGACATAGACATTCCGGTTTTACCCAGGGATAGCACCCCTCTGCCACCACTCAGACCTGTGACTAACAGCGTGGGTGGTGTTTCTGTGGGTAGGTCCAGTCCATCTTCCTGCATTCCTGACCAGGTGGTGCGGTTCACAGATGTAGCTGCTCTGTTTCCACGGCGAGAATTTAAGCTACATGGTGGTCAAATCTCTGATACAGGGTCTGAAATCTCTTATAGTAGTCTGTGTAAACAACTAGATGAAGGGTTACAAGAGGGGTTTAGTGAGTCTGAGGTGATTCGTACAGTACTCAGGATAACTAAGCCTGGTACCTTCAGGGATATGCTCACTAATAAAGATGACTTGACAGTAGATGGATTGAAACGGTTGCTTCGTTCCCACATTCGAGATAAAAGCAGCACTGAGCTCTTTTTAGAGTTAAGCAATGCTCGACAACAAGAAAAAGAGAGCCCACAGCAATTTCTGTACAGATTAATGGGTTTAAAACAGCGTGTTCGTTTTGAGTCACGACAGCCTAGTGCAGATTTTTGTTATGACAGTAAGCTGGTGCAGGGTACCTTCCTTCACACACTCTACCAAGGGTTAAATGAGAAAAGTAGCTATGTCAGACATGATCTTAAACCTTATCTTTCAGACTTACAGGTTAGTGATGACTGTCTTTTAGAACAGATCACCAAGTCCACAAGTGAGGAAGCAGAAAGGGTAAAACGCCTTGGAATGGCAGCAAAAACTCGAGCCGTTACTGTTAGCGTAGCCCAGCATAACAATGCTGAGCAGACTGAACCATCCAAACTGACCAAAGTTGACTCTGAGCTACAAGCTAACCGTGAAGCTATTAGGGAGTTGACAGTACAGGTGTCGTCACTGACTCAAAGCCTAGCTCAGCTGACTAAGCCTCCTGAGCCTTTATCCCCTGGGGTTGGGGCCTCATTTTCAGCTCATGATCCAGCACCAATAGGTGAAGTAAGGGGCAGATGTCAGAACTGTGTGCAGCGGAGTAGTGCAAGCTGTCCTCACTGTTTCATTTGTGGTCAAGAAGGACATAGGGCCATTGGCTGTCTGCAGAGGAAGCCGTCGGGAAACGGGGTCGGGTCACTGGAAGAGGGGCTCCCAGTGACCGTCGTCAGTAAAAAGCGCCCCATAAAGAAAATAGAAATTGACACTGTTTCCTCCGTGCAACAAAATATGCAGAATGTAACACCCACAAAACGTGTAGCGCAACTCATAGGCAAACGATGTATGGTGTCATGTGCTATCAATGATGTCCCTCTTCAAATGCTGCTTGATACAGGAGCTCAAGTGACCATTGTGGGGAAGGCATGGGTAGAGAAAACATTGCCGAAACTCAGAATACAGCCTCTCAAAACACTGTTTAATGATCGCTTGTTTGAAGTATTTGCGGTTAATGGTACAGAAGTGCCCTTTGAAGGTTGGGCTGAAGTTGACCTTCACATATGTAGTGAGAGTCAGGGACGTATAGCCATTCAGGTACCAATATTAATTGGTCAGAGCTCTTTTACTTGTCCCATTCTAGGTAGCAATGTGATTGCCGAGGTTATCAAAGAAAGTAAAGAACAGTTAAACAAAGTTGATATTACTGCTCTACTGAAAGAGGCTCTGAGTGTGAGTGAGAGTGTCGCAGAGTCACTGGTTTTGGCCCTCCAGACGCAGGAGCCTGATGACATAGTCTCCTCCTTTAGGGTGAGAGCTGGAAAAAAAGGGGTATCTGTTCCTGCTGGACAAATTTTTGAAATCAAGTGCCGACTCAGAACCAAGCAGAAGGGAGGAACAATGCTCTTCCAGCCTAGTCCTGAGAATGATTGTCCAGAGGGGTTGGAGCTGTTTTCCGCTTTAGTAAATGTCCCTTGTGGGTTCTCAAAACTGGTTGGAATTCCAGTTCACAACCTAACCAAGCACAACATCTACCTTCCTAAAAGAACTGTCCTAGGTACTCTTGAAGATTTTAGAGAGGTACAGCCAGTTCACTTTCCAGCTGCCCAGATCGGTGCCACACAGCTGAAGGAAAGTGAGCAGAGTAAAGTATGCAAGGGAGCAGACCAACGTTCTCATAAAGCCACAGTTAGGGGGAAGTGGAACTCTCCTGTCGACTTGTGTCACCTTGGAAAGGATGAACAACAGATAGTGAGAGAGATGTTGTATGACGAATCAGATGTATTTGCCAGAGATGATGCAGACATCGGATGCATCCCAAGTTTGCAACTGAAAATTCGTCTTCAAGATGAAACGCCTGTACAGAAGTGTTATAACTCCATTCCAAAGCCTTTGTATAAAGAAGTAAAAGATTATGTACAGAATTTGCTTGATCATGGTTGGATAAGGAGGTCTATCTCACCATATTCGTCTCCGGTTGTATGTGTCCGGAAAAAGGACAAGAGCTTACGTTTGTGTGTCGACTTCCGAGAGT
The DNA here is from genome assembly GCF_015220715.1 of Pygocentrus nattereri. Classification (NCBI taxonomy): domain Eukaryota; kingdom Metazoa; phylum Chordata; class Actinopteri; order Characiformes; family Serrasalmidae; genus Pygocentrus; species Pygocentrus nattereri. The sequence continues at coordinate 18,975,169 of NC_051227.1, forward strand.
TGAACCGCAAGACGATTCCAGACCGCCACCCACTTCCACGGATTCAGGATCTGCTTGACAACCTTCGGGGTTACTCATGGTTCTCAATACTCGATCAGGGCAGCGCTTATCATCAGGGCTTTGTTGATGAGGCTTCCAGACACCTGACCGCTTTTAGTACACCGTGGGGATTATATGAGTGGAATCGTCTGCCATTTGGACTCACGAATGCGCCTGCGGCGTTCCAAAGATGCATGGAACGTGTCCTCGATGATTTGCGTGACGATTGCTGTACCCCTTACTTGGACGACGTGCTCTGTTTTTCAAAGACGTTTCAAGATCACGTCCAAGACCTCAGACGAGTACTGTGTCGCTTGCGAGAGTATGGTGTGAAGTTACGTCCAACGAAATGTGAACTATTCAAGCATCAAGTGAGATATGTAGGGCGTTTAGTGTCAAGTGAAGGTGTCCAAATTGACCCTCAAGACCTTGAAGCAGTGTTACAGCTTAGAGAGAGGGAGCCAAAGACTGTTGGTGAGGTCAGGGCTTTGTTGGGTTTTTTAGGTTACTATCGGTCCTTCATTCATGATTTTTCGAGAATCGCACGACCACTGTTCAAGCTTCAGGAGTGTCCTAGTGAGCCCAGTCAGAAACTTGTCCGGGGGAAGAACAAAGTCAGGAGCCACAGCCATGGTCAGCTTCCATCCAGGACACCAGTGCAGTGGACTTCCGAGCACCGTGCCGTCGTGTCTCGCCTTGTAGATGTGTTGACCAACCCACCCATATTGGCATATCCAAATTTTGAACTACCATTTGTCCTACACACCGACGCATCCAATGAAGGCTTGGGGGCTGTGCTTTATCAGCAGCAAGGGGGCAAGCTACGTGTTGTTGCATACGGATCAAGGACACTGACACCTGCTGAGAAGAATTATCATCTTCATTCAGGGAAGCTTGAATTTCTCGCTCTCAAGTGAGCAATCTGCGATAAGTTTCGGGATTACCTGTATTATGCGCCCATGTTTACAGTGTATACTGATAACAACCCCCTTACTTATGTCTTAAGCACAGCCAAATTGAATGCCATTGGACATCGATGGGTGGGTGAGTTAGCTGACTTTCACTTTAACATCAAATACAGGCCAGGCAAGACGAACACTGATGCGGATACCTTGTCACGGTACCCAGTGAAACTCCAAGATCACCTGAAAGAGTACACTGAAACAATGCCCTCTGAGATGGTGTCTGCTATATGGCGGGGAGATAAAGCTCAGCAAAACAATGATGTGCCATGGGTGGCTGCACTGCAGCTAAGATCAGGAGACACCGATGAACCTTCTGTGAGTGGGCCTGTCATTACCCCCGAGGATGTCAAAGCTGCCCAGATGGAGGATGATGCTATACGTGAAGTGGTAGGATTAAAGGAGAGAGGTTGGAATCCAAATGACAAAGACAAGCGACATATGGGATGAGAGACGCACAGACTAGTACATGAATGGAAAAGACTGAGACTGGACAATGGAATTCTTTACAGGCAGGTGGGTTTACGAAAGCAACTGGTACTCCCATGTAAGCTAAAGCCGGTAGTGTTGAAGCATCTGCATGATGACATGGGGCATGTCGGGGCCGATAAAGTGATCCATTTGGTAAGAGAAAAATTTTACTGGCCATTTATGCAACGTGAAATTGAAGACTATGTCATACGTCAGTGTTCATGTATTAAACAGAAACGACCAAACATTCCAGACAGAGCAGCAATGGGTTCTATTACAACCAGTTCTCCGTTCGAACTTTTGCCTATTGATTTAATGTTCAATCTGAAGCCTGTGGAAGAAGCACGAAACAAGCAGGAGTATGTGCAAAAATGGGCATCAAGGATGCGGGAAGCGTACGAGATCGCAGCTGGCAACAGCAAAAAGAGTTCGGAAAAGGGAAAGAGGTATTATGACCAGGGGATTAAAGGTGCCATGCTACAACCTGGAGATTGGGTACTTGTGCGAAACATGTCCGAAAGAGGTGGCCCAGGCAAACTGCGTGCATACTGGGAGAAAAAGGTGCACCGTGTCATTGAAAGGGTTGGAGATAGTCCTGTGTATAGGGTTCACGAAGAATCGGGAGAACGAACTGTACGTGTGTTACACCGTAACCTCTTGATGTTGGTAAATGACTTGCCATTTGAACAAGATGAGCGGACTGACGGGATACAAAAGAGGTCCCCGAAACAAAAGCACCCTCAAAGCAACCACCGAGTTGAGGAACAGTGCGCTGATGATTCAACTGGGGACGAAGAGTTCTTGTATAATCCACGACCTTTACCTTTGTATGAAAGAAGAATGGACCATGACCAGACCGTTCAACCAAAACTCCACAGTGGGTTAAGAGCAGGAGCACCAGAATTTCAGCATGTGACACAGGTAACGGGAACAGAAGGTATACAGCAAGACTCCGTACCAGTAGCCGAGGCGAGTCGGGCTCCAAGACAAGATGATACAGTGGTTTCAGAGGAAGTTCAGGAACCTTCAGGAAGGGACCATACTCCAGATAACATAACTTCAGAGCAGTCTTTGGAAGAGGATGACTCTGACAAGTGTCTGGAACAACCAGTGAGAAGGTCCACCCGAAATGTAAAACCCAGAGAAGTATTCACTTATGAGCAGTTGGGACTACCTTCATACCAGCCTTGGGGAACAGGAGTGAACGCAGTGTTTCCGTGTGTCCCTTACCCGGTGATGACTTACCCACCATTCCATGACCGTTCTTTTTTTCTAAGACCCATACTGTGGACTTACTAACTATGACATGGACTGTGTGTAAGAGATGACAGAATGACAGGATAGCATTCATACTGGATAGTTGACTTTCTTGAATGGTTAGACCATAGAAATATAACATTTGTTCGTAAGTTCTAGATGTCAGGAGCCATCGTGTAAAGCAGGGGAGAGTGTAGAGGGTTGAGAAATTGCCTCTTAAAGTTAAATAAGAACAGACACCCCCCCCCCACACACACACACACATACGTACACACACACACACACCTGTTTTTTTTATTTTAATTTGCTGTATTTTCATTTTATTTTCATAGTTACGGTAATAGCTTTTTCTGTATTTGCTGTATTTATGGTAAAGTTCCACTATTCAGCCAGTGGGTGGCGCTTTTGGCGTCAGTGGGGATCGATCGGAGAAACTAACTTTCAGCTCTGAGCATGCGCAGTTCAGAAATAAACTGGCGCTGGCTGGAAGAGACACTAATCACTGTCTCCTTTCTTCATTGATTCACAGGTACTTTAAAAACTCCCTTTTCACTGTGTTCTGATGTATGAGCGCTGGAATGAATGTCAACGAGCATATTATATGAAGAGTTTCTGTGGTTTTGTTGTGTTTACAAGCAGTATAAAGCGTTTCATGGCCACATTCAAAATAATCAGTTTATAAGCTGAATCTGTTAAAAAGTGTTCACAGTAATGCGTTCTAAAACTGTAATGTATGTGAATGAGCAAGTTTAAAGCTGTTAACACTACGTGTTAATGCCTGAAAAATACAGTGAAGTCGGGTTGCATTGTACCGCTATAGCGTATTGTGAAACAGACGCCATTTTGGCTCTGCTCATATTCATCATGGAGACCGTTGCGGTGTGAATGGACACCATTTTGGCTCTATTGTATGTTCTCCCCTGAATATGTCGGCCATGTTACGTGAATCGTTAACGCTGTGTATCAGAAAGTGTTGATTATGGGTACATATGCACTTTATTTTTTTTAAATACAATTGGTTCACTTTTTTTATTACATGTTTGTTAGAAACTTAATGTTGTCAATGAGATTTAATATTAGTATTATTGTCTCTGTAGAAGTCGCATCTTATGCACTGATGTATTTTTGTACTGGAAGTAAAGTGTGAATTTATTCAAAGTGACTAAAAGAGATAAATAAGTATTTTGATACTAAGTTCAGAAATAAACTGGCGCTGGCTGGAAGAGACACTAATCACTGTCTCCTTTCTTCATTGATTCACAGTGGTTCACGGTGCTGTCCGGCCTGTGTACCACACGCTGTCGGCCCAGATAACCCCTAGGTCTGGCGCCGGCAACACTTACACAGTTTATTTATGCTTTCACTGAAATTTGCACCAACTTGATATGAGGTTTAAGCAATTTAACAGGAGATTATTAGGTCTATTATTATTAACTGGCTCTGTATGTGGCTGTGGAGGAGACGGGTATCTTACGTGGTCTTGCCCGGAGAGGGTGCCCGGCCCCACTACGCGCACCAAGGCTAGCAGGCAAACACGATAGCAGAGGTAAGGTGAGCGATGGGGCGGGGTGCAATGTGACTGTGGAGGAGGACACTAGGCAGAGTGAGTGCAGAACTGAGGAAGAGCTGAATAATGACAGAGAACATGAGCACAGTACTGATCCGCTGGTAGACACTGTTACTGATATAGTTGATTTCATGCTAGACGGCCACCAGACCAAGCTCAATGACCCCACACACATTGTGCTGGCTGTGTTGTCTTTATACTCTCTTTTTAACATGGATGAATTCAAGGTGGCAATATTAAATGTCAATGGGGCCAGAGATGCTAATAAGAGGGCACTACTGTTTGAGTTGCTTAGACTTAAACACATTGATGTTATGTTTGTCCAAGAAACACACAGTGATGAGCAGAACGCTGTGGACTGGGTGAGGGAATATGAGGGGAGGGCCTTTCTCAGTCACAGAAGCTCTGTAAGTGGGGGTGTAGCACTGCTCTTCACTAAAAGCTGGGATCCTCAGTCGGTTGAAGTTGAGGATATAATGTGAGGTAGAATTTTAAAGGTTTGTCCCATTTTTGAACATTGCACCTTTGTTTTCTGTGTGTGTATGCACCTGCAGTGTGGGTGGACAGGATGCTGTTTTTAGATGTTCTGTGTAAAACGCTGGATGGCTGCAGCAGTGATGATTATTTAGTTTTAACTGGTGATTTTAACTGCACAGAGTCCAATGCAGATAGGAATCACCTAGAACCACATGTTGCTTTGCACAGATGGCTAGTCCAACTGATCAACACACACAAACTCTGTGATATAGGTTTCTATGACCAACAAAAACAGTATACCTGGGCACATACAAGAGAGAACCTTATCTCTCGAGCAAGACTTGACAGATTTTACTGTTTTAAGCATCATCTTAGTATTTTTAGATATTGCCAAATCTTACCAGTTGCCTTGTCTGACCACAGTTTTGTCCACTGTACAATGGGTGTGAGGCATATTAAGCCAACGAGCACATACTGGCAATTTAACACATCCTTGGTGGATGATTTTAGAGCCACTCTTAGAGATACTTTTACTTTCTTTTGAAGTGGATTTCAAGCAACTAAGACTACTTTTCAGTCTTTACAGCAGTAGTGGGGTTTTGGCAAAGTCCAAATAAAACAGCACTGTTAGCAGTATACTTACAGCGTCATAAAAGACATAGCCTGGTCAATGAAGAGTCTTGAGATAGAAATAGTGGAACTCCAAAATTTGACAGAGTCCACAGGAAACCAAGGCAATATTGAGGCACTCAAGACTAAAAAAGTGGCTCTTGCTGATCTGCTTGGGGTAAAAGCGCATGGGGCTCTGGTCCAGTCACGTTTTCAGAAAGTGGCACAGATGGATGCTCCATCCAAATCCTTATTAAGTCTGGAGCATAAGAATGGCCAGAGAAGGGTGTATACAGGCCCTGCAGTCTGAGTCTGGAGCTCTACTTTCAAACCCTGCAGGGATTCATAGTCATGCAGCTAAGTTTTATAAGGAGCTCTATACCTCTGAATACAGCGAGCAAACAGAGTTGGAAAAAGGTTTCTTTGAGGGTCTTCCAAAGCTTGTGGAAGACTTTGCTTTGGTCCTTGAGAGGCAGCTCTCCCTGGTGGAGTTGAGTGATGCTCTTTGGCATATGGAGTGCAGGAAAGCACCAGCTATTGATGGACTTCCAGCAGAATTTTATAAGTCTTTTTGGCCGGTGATTGGTCTCGCTAAGGGGAGGCTGCCGTAAAGCTGCAGAAGAGCTGTATTGACCCTGTTGCCTAAAAAGGGTGACCTTCATGAGCTCAAGAACTGGAGACCTGTCTCGTTGCTCTGCTGTGATTATGAGCTGCTCTCAAAAGTACTGGCCGGCAGACTGAAGGAGGTCGTGGGATGGGTCATCCATCTTGACGAGACCTACTGCATTCCAAGAAAGTAAATTTTCAAAAAAAAAATGTTCTAATTCAATATATTTTGGACATCTCAAGACTACTGGGTTTAGATACTGGGCTTATTTCTCTAGATCAGGAAAAGGTTTTTGACCGGGCTGAGCATGAGTATTTGTGGAAAGTTGTCTCGGCTTTTGGGTTCAGCCCAGGTCTTATAGCCAAGATCAGGGCTTTGTATTGTGATTCTGAAAGTATTCTGAAAGTTAACAGTGGTTTAAGCGCTCCTTTTAAAGTTCAGAGGGGGATAAGGCAGGGATGTTGTTTGTCTGGCATGTTGTATGCATTGGCTATAGAACCTCTTTTACACAGATTAAGACAAGTTCTCTCTGGTTTTAGTGTACCAAACTGTAGCTCAAAGATTTTACTATATGCCTATGATGATGATGTCATTGTAATTGTTAAGAATCAGTCTGATGATGCCAACTTAATCAGCACTGTACACAGGTTTGGTAAAATTTCTTCTGCCAAGGTTAATTGGAGCAAAAGTGAAGCTCTGTCAGTGGGAAACAAGGGTTGCAGAGGGTACGCAAAGGTTTTAAGTAATTGGGTGTGTTTTTGGGTGATCAGCAAACAGAACAAAGAAACTGGGAGGAGCTCCTTGAAAAAGTTAAAGGCCTTCTTTGTAGGTGGACCTTTTTGTTGCCCTATTTGTCTTACAGCATCATCTTTGTGGCACACATTAGTGTGTTTAGATCCCCTGCCCTGGTGGACTTCTTCTGGGACAAGCTGCATTGGATCCCACTGAGTGTGCTGTTCTTGTCCAAAGAGGAGGGGGGACAAGGACTTATACATCTGGCAGGCAGAGTTGCAGCTTTCCATCTCCAGTTCCTCCAAAGATCTCCAACATTCTTTGACCAATATATCCACTATATTATCATTATAAATACCATTTTTGGATAAAGTTATACAGTACTACTAAATTTGCCAAAATTTGCCAGTCGACAATATTAGCATTGTCTGCCACTGTGTGAACCTTGCTAGCTGGGTAGTTCACTCCGACCTAGCCAACAGTATGAACGACTGACTGAACGAACTAACGAAACTGAATTAAACTCCAACATGGAAATGTTGAAATTATGTTAAACTGAAAAAACGGAAATAGTATGAGTGTGTTTTATTTACACAATGAATAATGGAAATGCGCAAGTAATTTCACCAAGCAAACACCAAGAAATGGGCTGCAGTTTGTCTTTTGACGTAAATAGGTCAAAACAGCTGTCAATCAAAACGGGATTCAGCCTTTCGACTGATCCTCCAATCATCTTCATCAACAGTTCCATTCACCCCCAGAGACACTCAGCATCCGGGGGCGGTATAAAATCGTGGCATTTATCCAATGACCAGCGAATTTCGAAGCAATGAAAAAACCCACTTCATGCAGTCCCGTTGAAGTGAATAGACGCTCAGCTTCTACGGGCAAGTGCAATGACGTTACATGATAAGAAGTTGATTCTGAACTCGTATTCGAGATTAACGTGTTCTTACGCATTTGTAGTCAACGAAATGTTAACACAACTGTACATATTTGACCATTTAATGTTTGACATTTTAGGGGAAGCTGAGCTTTTCTTGCAGTCTTAGAGAAATGGCCACTGCTCTGTCTGTCGCTACTACGCGCCCTTGAATTATAACTTTTGAAACACGATTCTACAAATTCTCCGTCGTGCTGTAGGATCAGTAACATATACACTTGGGTTGTCACTTCAAGTTCACCTTCAAGTTGTGTCATGTTAGGTGCTTTGGGAGTTGTAGGTGCTTTCTGTGGGCATGGGGGGTTGGTGCTTCCAACGCATTCCTTATCATTACCAAGACAATAGGCGTTAATCGCTTCACAGCAGGGGAGTGGGCTACATGGGAACTGCTTTTCCTTATGAAAATTTTCATAGCTTTAGTCATTCTAGTGTTGAAAGAACCTTTAATAAAAGGGGCACGTCTGGATGTGACAGGGGAAATTAATCCTTCAATATAAAGGACACTGTGCTGCAATGGGCTGACAACTTTAGATCTAGTGGACTTAGCAGGCCCTGAACTCAAAGATGTGGACTTAGCTGCACATCTAAAGATCAGATTCACCCGTTTGTGACACAGCTACTGAGCAAATGGAACACAGTCCTGACAGAAGAAGAGCACGTCATGCTTCAACCACACTGTAGAGCATTACTTAGGGCTCAGGGACATGGACCCTGTGTCTGTTTTCACAAGGCTAGTGAAAACCCGAATACTCATTGATTTTACATTCTACTAAACTAAAAAAGGAGATCTGGGGCTGTAGGAATAGTCTGTGCTCAGTGAATGATGGCGAGCTTCACTTTGGGGATTTGTTAAGGTGATGTGCTCTTTTGGAAACCGCTTTATTAGACCTCACTGTGCAACGCAATGCTCCTTTTTGTGTGTTTTTATGTTTCCCCCCATTTGTTGTTTTGTTATCATTATGATTGACTGTGTGAATTGAGAACTCTTTCTCTCTCTCTCTCTCTCTCTCTCTCTCTTTCTCTCTCTTCCCCCCTTTCTCTCTCTCTCTGAATGTGAATGTGTTTACTGTCTATAGAGGTTCACAGAGTCCAGAGAGCTGATGGGCAGCAGGATGCTCACTAAAATTACATCATTAATTAAACAATCTACTTATTTTTTTCTTAAATAAAGTTAATTAATCAGTAACAATCTCTGCACAGTGGAAACTACATTATTGGAAACAGATAAACTAGGACATCATATATAATCTTCTAACCATGAAATGCATGCAGTTTAAAGTAAAACTTGTTCCTTACTCAGATCACAGAAAGGTGTGTAAATCTGCACTAGCAGAGCAAAGAACTTTACTGTTACAGATTATTTCCAGTGATGTGGCCGAGTAGCTCAGAAATATGTTCAGGTTGTGACAATGAAAGTATGAAAAAGTAACTTTGTAACTCAGTACTTAAGTAGTTTTTTAATGAATTACTCATTTACTCTTAATTGAGTAATTTTATTTACTAATACTTTTACTTGTACTTGAGTAAATTATCACTACAGTAACAGTACTTGTACTTGAGTAGGGACTTTCAGTACTCTTTACACCCCTGCTTTTGATTTCCTTTAACAAGCACTAAAGGGTGGAGACTCTTCTTGTATGCTAAATGAGATGGAATATGTCTCAATGGTACTGGTATTGCCATGGTACCGAAAGAGTGATCAGGTGGCTTGCCTCTGTGGTTGATTGTATAAAAATGTCATACAAAGCTACATCAGGCACATCTGACATCTCTTCATTTTTTTTTTCTTTTCATGGCCAGTTTTGTTCCTAAGCAAACTAATGTGATCTTTTGTGAGATGTGAGATTTTGGCATGTGGGCCTTTTCTGTGTGAACAGTCTTCTTAGTATTTAAGAGAAGATAGACTAAATTGTTAAACCGTGTGGACAATTGCCTAACTAACTTTTTCCTGCCGGTATATTCATTCAAAACTTGAAAAAAAGCAAAGAACATAATGGATAATTTCTCCATATATACAACATATTTGACTTTGGAATCACTGGACATACTTCCATCTAATATTGTTCCTGCATTCATATTTGGGACTCTTGCATACTGTGCAATTCTGGTTTTTAATATGTCTGTAATGCTAACAATTGCTTTGAACAGGACACTCCATAAGCCTATGTATGTTCTGTTGTTTAACTTGCCACTCAATGATATGGTGGGTGCCTCAGCCTTTTTCCCTCAGCTGGTGTCTAGTATTCTGTCACAGAATACATCCATCACTTACTCTGCTTGTTTTGTGCAAGCCTTACTAGCACATGTGTATGCAGCTGGGTCCCTCCTCGTTCTCAGTGCTATGGCTTATGATAGATACATTGCCATTTGCTGTCCATTGAAATATAACACCTTGATGTCTCCAAATAACCTGAGGAACATAATAATTATAATATGGACAATTGATTTTACTGCTATTGGTTCACTACTTGCACTTACTTACCGCAAAGAGATTTGTAGCACAAAAATAGTGGACATACACTGCAACAATCCATCTTTAATAAAGCTTGTGTGTGGGGACACAAAGTTAAATGATTACTATGGGCTGTTTACAATAGTTTTTTTTTCAGGTCTGTCTCTGCTGATAGTGGCCTTCACATACATCCAGATCTTAATCACAGTTGTGATTAAAAGACAGTCTGATGCTAAAAGTAAAGCGATTCAGACCTGTGGTACACACTTAATTGTTTTCTTATGTTTGCAGTTATGTGGACTCTTTGCTTTGATAGCTCACAGATTTGAGGCAGCACCCCCAAACTTACGAAAGGCCTTTGATTCTTCTGCACTGATATTTCCTCCTGTAATTAATCCTCTAATATATGGACTGAAAACAAAAGAAATTCGACAGAATCTTTTTTTTACCATAAGAAAATCTTCCATACAGAACAAACAATGAAATGTAATGAGTTGAAAAAACAACTTTAGTAAAGAAACATTTTTCATTTATTTTTCATTTGATTTGTCTTTGACCAAGAGTGAAAAGAAGTTTTATTTTTATGAATGTTTTTTAAACTCAAATAAAAATAACTAGCGGTTATAAAATGAAGTGGATTATGCCAATGTTTGGTATACTAATACACACACACACACACACACATATATCTTCTAAGCCCCTTCTCCTTCTAGGTTGCGGGTACACTAATACCCACCTAGCAAATACTAATAAAAGTTAACATAATTTTTCTATGAAAAGAAACAGCTGAGATGTTTGAGATAGATATATTTTTTGTTTATAAATTAGAACATTTTTTTTTGTGTGAAATGGATTTTTAAAAATAATTTTTATTAACTCAAATATGTTGGAAGTGTGCACGGGATCAAATTCAAGGTTATTGCCTTAAAATTCCAGGCTGATGACATATGAAGGCTTATTAGTCAGTAACTACATCAACTACAGAGCAAACAAGCACAGTTATCCTTAGGTTATAGAAGTATATAGAAAAACTTTGGGCCCACCAGTACTTGGATTGGGTTCAAGGGCAAAAAAAAATTGGATTGAGACATATTGTGGACATCTACTTGAAGATCATGCTTGACATCTACTTGAAGATTATACACCTTGAACCAGGTGAACTGTTGTTGTCCCCCAAGCCATAAGATACAATGTATGTAGTAGATGGTGATTTTCATCAAATCAAATCAAATTCATTTGTATAGTGCTTTTTACAACTGATGTCACAAAGCAGCTTCACAGAATTCCAGTAAAGACAAGTTTTAGCATGACTGTAAAACCCACAGTTCAGCAAGCCAGGGGCGACAGTGGTAAGGAAAAACTCCCTCAAAGCTGAGGAAGAAACCTTCAGAGGAACCAAGTTTCACAAGGGGGGACCCATCCTCCTCTGGTCAGACTACCTACAGAGTTATTATACTACGAATATTAATAGTAGTAGTAGTAGTAGTAGTAGTAGTAGTAGTAGTAGTAGTAGTAATAGCTAGGAGTCTATGAAAACTTCAATGTAGGGTGGGCAGCTAGTCCAAGGCATGTGGCGGTGGCTGGGGCATAGACAGCTGGTCTGATGCAGGTAGCAGGAGAGCTCGACAGTGAGTCATCCTTCAGTTTCCGGCTGGACAGGTAGGCAGTCGTTTACTCAGAAAAAGGCAGGGAAATGGAATTAGTTTTATTCTGTTTGTTTGTATATAAAACAGGGAATGTGAGAATTTCCAGAGTGTGGCTAATGACTCTGGCAGATCTGATTATAACAGCTTAACTAAAAGGAGAAAACCAGGACACACAGACACAAGAGCACTCTGAAACAGTTTGGCATCCCTCAGCTCCACCGTCCACAAACCTGAGTCACCGCGTGTGAGCAGCAGGATGATGCACCCCTGCATCTGCCGTCTTTATCTAAGGGGGAACATTACCTACCAAAAGCTACACTGAACAAGTGAGTTTTCAGCCTAGATTTGAAGATTGAGACTGTGTCTGAGTCCCGAACATTTTCTGGAAGATCATTCCAGAGTTTGGGGGCTTTATAAGAAAAGGCTCTTCCTCCAGCTGCAGCCTTATGAATTCTAGGAAATATTAATAAGCTAGCACTCTGTGATCTGAGTAGTTGTGATGGCTCATAATAGGAAATAAGGTCTTGCAGGTACTCAGGAGTGAGCCCATTTAGGGCTCTATGTGTCAATAAAAGAATTTTATAATCAATACGGAATTTAACAGGCAGCCAATGAAGTGATGATAGCACTGGACTGAATTTTCTAGTCACAGTGAACTGTGTTCACTGACAATGGTTTTCTGAAGTGTTCCTGAGCCCATGTGGTTAATATCCATTACAGAATGATGTCGGTTTATAATGCAGTGCCGCCTGAGGGATCGAAGGTCACGAGCATTCAATGTTGGTTTTCTGCCTTGTCGCTTACTTGCAGAGATTTCTCCAGATTCTCTGAATCTTTTGATGATATTATGGACCATAGATGATTAAATACATTTCTTGCAATTGCACATTGATAAACGTTGTTCCTAAACTGTTGGACTATTTACTCACGCAGTTGTTCACAAAGTGATGAACCTCGCCCCATCTTTTCTTCTGAACGACAGAGCCTTTCAGGGATGCTCCCTTTATACCCAATCATGACACTCACCTGTTTCCAATTAACTTGTTCACCTATGGAATGTTCCAAACAGGTGTTTTCTGAGCATTCCTCAACTTTCCCAGTCTTTTGTTGCCCCTGTCCCAACTTCTTTGGAACGTGTTGCAGGCATGAAATTCAAAATGAGTGAATATTTGCAAAAAACAATAAAGTTTATCCGTTTGAACATTAAATATCTTTAAAAATATTTGTAGTGTCTTGTCTTGTCAAGTGTCTTAATCTTGTATTAAGTGTCTTAATCTTGTCAAGATTAAATATCTTGTCTTTGTAGTGTATTCAATTGAATATAGGTTGAAAAGGATTTGCAAATCATTGTATTCTGTTTTTATTTATGTTTTACACAACGTCCCAACTTCATTGGAATCGGGGTTGTACTTTTAAGTAATTTTCAGGGAATTCCATCGAATGTGCAGGTTATACGATTTGCAGAAGAGATAATCTTCTCTAGTTCTAGCTATGGGAGTGGGTTAAAACTTTCCAGCCTTTCTTCTACAACTATGTTATGTTTTATATCAGCCTCACCAGATGACAGCCAAGCTGAATTTAATAATGTGGGTTAAATTTTTTGTCTAATATTTTCAATTTTATTATTAAAGCAGTCCATAAAAACTTCACTGGTGAGAGTTGCTGGAATTTGTGGTTCAGTACCTGCCAGATTTTTTGTGATTCTGGAAATCACACTAAACAGAACTCTAGGATTATATTTATTATTCTCGATTAGCGAGGCCAGATTTGCTGAGCGAGCTTTAGTGAGAGCGTTTCTATACTCTATAAGGCTGTCCTTCTAGGCAGAGTGGAACACTTCCAGCTTGGTTTTTTGGCATTTCTGCTCTAGTTTCCGAACTGTTTGTTTTAAGGTATAGTTTTTATCGTTGTACCATGGGTGAGCTTTTTCTGCCTTATCATTTTTATTTTAAGTGGTGCCACATTTTCTAAAGAAGATCAAAAGGTACTTTCTAAATAATCTAACTCCATTTGGTCTGATGGAGTGGAGACTGGGGTTGATAGTTCTTGAAGGTTTTCTATAAATTGTAGCGCAGTGAAAGGTTCTATTGAGCACTTTGTAGAATAACAAGGGGACGTACATATATTATGGCTAAGACGGTAATTAGGTAATGGTCGGAGACTGCTGAGGTTTGCATTAGGATATTAAGCCTCTCTATGTTAAGACCTAGTGTGAAAAACTAAATCTAAAGTGTGACTACACAGTAGTGTGTAGGCCCTGTTACATTTTGCGTAATACCAACAGAGTCTAGAATTGAAGTAAATGCCTTTTTTAGTGGGTCATCTTAGTGGGTCACCTTCTCAAAATGGATATTTAAATCTCCTACAATTATTAAATTATCATTGCACCCAGCTAGGTTTGCAGCGAAATCACTAAATTATTTTAAAAATTCAGAGTAGGGCCCTGATGGTCTTTAAATGTTAAATAATGAAAATGCATTCTTTATTGTGTCCGGATTTGTAATGTAAATGGAAAGGACCTCAAAATAAGTGAAGATGTCACATTATTTCTGACTAATATCTAGGGTATTTTGTAGATTACACATACTCCAGCTCCCTCGCCTGATAATATTGGGCTATATATATATATATATATAATTAGAGCCTACAGGTGTGGCTTCATTTAGTGCTGAATATTCATCTGGTCTAACCCATGTTTCAGTCACACAGAAAACGTCAAATTTATGAGCACTTATAATTTCATTTAAGATGACTGCTTTTGAGTTTAGTGTTCTTATATTGAGTAATCCAAACTTTAGATCTGAGGTGTTGGTGCTATCATCTGAATATGGATTTATATTGATTAGGTTGTTGAAACGGGCTGATTGAGTTTTTCTACATTTAAATTTAGATCTACTTCGGGCAAAGACATTCTCAAAAAGTTGACCCTGGGTGACGCCTCAAGGAAATTAACAGACGGTTGGTTTAGCCTGTCTGTCTGAGGCCTGGTCCCGGCTCTGGACTGTCAGCAGCTATTTACACTACTCTGCCCACTAACTAAAAGACTATGTGCTATGCTGCAACAAAATAAGGCAGCACCCTCCAACATGGGGTGGACACCATCCCTACCTATAAGACCAGGCTTGCCCTCAAAATGTAACCAATTATCTATAAAGACTTCACCCATTCACCCCGCTGTGAGGGCTCTAATGCCGGAGTTGAGGGGGCGCTAACTCTCCCCAGGGCACCCGGAGCTGCTTGCAGTGAATCTTGCTGTCTGTCCCTTAATAAACCCTGGATGCGCACCTATAGCTGGTCCAGCTTCTCCACCAGAGAGCTAATATAGCATATAATTGAACAGACTCAGACTGGTTTTGCTGTACCCCAGAGCCATGGTACTGAAGGTGATCAGTTGGGATTTGGAAAGGACTTGCCTCTAATGCTGAATGTATAAAATGTCATGCAAGGCTGATTTGCTGCATGTTAGCACAGTTGAACGAATGGACATCTGGAGGTTTCCTCACATACAGTGCTAAACTTTTTCTGCTTAAAGGTTTTACATTTATAGCTAATTAATATGACCAGAGCTTTTCAGATGTAGGCCTTTCATGAGTAAGTAATCTTTTTAGTACTGAAGAGATCTCCAAATTATTGAACTATTTTGGGAACCTGTATTGTTTCTGCATAAATTATTCCTTCATTTATTTATTATTTTTTACATCATTTAGGTCTATAGGCTCAAGATTTGGAACTAAACAAAGTACATAATGGATTCTAATGTATCAATATATACAACTTCTTTGACAATGGAATCACTGGAATTACCTCCATCTAATATTTTTCCAGCATTCATATTTGGAACTCTCACATATTGCGCCATTTTAGTTTTCAATATGACTGTATGGCTCACAATTGCTGTGAATTGGAAACTTCATAAGCCTATGTATGTTCTCTTGTCTAACTTGCCACTTAATGATATGATGGGTGCCACAGCCTTTTTCCCTCAGTTAATAGCTAGTATACTGTCACAGAATAGATCCATCACTTACTCTGCTTGTTTTGTGCAAGCCTTACTGATACATCTGTACGGATCTGGCTCATTCCTCATTCTAAGTGCTATGGCTTATGACAGATACATTGCCATTTGCTGTCCATTGAAATATAACACTTTTATGTCTCCAAACAACTTGGTGAAAATAATTGTTATCATATGGACTTTAGATTTTACTCTGGTTGGTTTAGTATTTGCACTGATCTCCCACAAAGAGATTTGTAGCACAAAAATAGTGGACATTTTCTGCAATAATCCATCTTTGATGAAGCTGGTATGTGGAGATACAAAGGTAAATAACTACTATGGACTGTTTACAATAGTTTTTGTCCAAGGTCTGTCTCTGCTGATAGTGGTATTCACATACATCCAAATCTTAATCACAGTTGTGGTAAAAAGACAATCTGATGCCAAAAGTAAAGCGATTCAGACCTGTGGTACACACTTAATTGTTTTCTTGTTTTTGGAGTTCAACACACTTTTTACTTTGATAGCTCATAGAATTGAAACAGCATCCCCAAATATGCGAAGGGCCTTAGGTGTTTCTGTGTTGATATTTCCTCCTATAATTAACCCTCTAATATATGGCCTGAAAATAAAGGAAATTCGACAGAGTGTTATTTTCTTTTTCTGTAAGAAATCTTTCCCAATTGTATAATAAAATGTAAACATTTTGTGTATGCATTTGGAAGATGCGCTGGTCCAGAGTGACTTACAATTGTAATCACTTACTATTACTTATTATGTGATTTTGTATAAATTAACTTATGGAAAAGGCCTGTGCTTTGATGCCTAAAATAGATGTCTTCGTTCAGTAACTGGTGCAGGGTCTGGGTATGCAGCGTATACATGTGCGTGCACCCATAATTAATTTTATTTTGATGTTATCTATGCATAATTTACCAATTTCAGGACACAAGTTGCACTGTGCAACTTCACCAACAGTAAAGAACAGCTATGTCAGAGAAACATCACAGAAGTGTGTGAATACACATCAAACTCAACTCATTTTACACTCTCCTCACATAGATTTAATAAATAAAAACTTTTAACATCAATTAATTCATCGTACTTGCTATGAGATGTTCGACTCTGTTTCTTTTTCTCTTGGTGTCTGCAGTGACATATTTGTTTCTAGCAGTATCTGAGCTCAGGACTGTCTTTTTCTCTAAGCTATTGGTAACTAGCAAAGATACTTTCTCTAGATTGACAAAGCACTTCTTGTAAGTCGCTCTGGATAAGAGCGTCTGCTAAATGCTGTAAATGTAAATGTACTGAACCACAAATTCCAGCAACTCTCACCAGTTAAGTTTTTATGGACTTCTTTAATAATAAAATTGAAGATAAAAGACAAAAAAGTCAACCCACAGTATTTAGTCCAACTTGGCTGTCATCTGACCTGGCTGATATAAAACAAAACACGTTTCTAGAAAAAAGGCTGGAAACTTTTTACCCACTCCCACAGCTAGAACTAGAGAGATTATCTCCTCTGCAAATTGCACAACCTGCACACTCAATGCAATTCCCCCCAAATTACTCAAAGAAGTACTGACAGTTATTATAAAGCCTCTTTTACCTTTAGTAAACTCGTCCCTTAGCCTAGGCTATGTACCCAAAGCTTTTAAACTAGCAGTCATCAAACCTCTGATCAAGAAACCAAATCTTGATGTTAGTGTATTGTCAAATTACAGGCCTATTTCTAACTTACCATTTATATCTAAGATCTAAGAAAAAGCTGTGGCCCAAAAACTTCATATCTACATAAGAACTACATATATGAAAAATTCCAGTCTGGATTCATGCCACACCACAGCACTGAGACAGCTCTAGTTAAGATAACAAATGATCTTCTTCTTGAATCTGATCAAGGCTACCTATCCCTGTTAGTGCTACTTGACCTTAACGCAGCTTTCAATACAATAGACCACAGTATTCTTCTAGAAAGGTTAGAAAACATGGATGGAATCTCAGAGACAGCCCTATCGTGGATCAAATCTTACTTATCAGAATATTATCAGTTTGTAAAGGTAAATGAAATTTGGAATTCTGCAATGCTCTATTTTAGGACCATTACTATTTACTCTATACATGTTATAGTCAGCAGTTGCAAAATCCTACTTTGGTGCCTCAAAGCAGCGCAACGGTGACACTGGCTGTCCGGTAGCTATGGTAGCTGGGTACACATTCGTATACCCTGGTAGGTCCAACCTTGCTACAAAGGTATCAGGCTGGCGGCCAAAGGTACCAGGCTGTCTTAGCAGTTGCGGACAACGAGCCCACTCGGTAGAGGCTGCGGGCTAACCAAACCGAAGAGGTAATGGCCTGCCCGCCCAGCCAAATGGATTTTTGATGCCCAGTATGGCTAAAATGAAACTGAAGAATGGGCCTCAGTACCCTGCACGTCAGTTGGACCGCTCCAGGACGGTGGGGCGCAATCCGTATGACGAGAAGCTGTGAAGAATCTCTGGTGCCAAACAGCCGTCCAGGAAAAGGACTAACCTTGCCATATGTACCTACAACTGCAGGTCTTTGGGAAGGGGGACCAGATTGAACCATCTGATGGAGGAGAAGCTGACGATCAGGTGCAACGTGCTGGGGGTCTGCGAAACACGTCAGAGGAAGGAGTTGAATGCGAGATGGAATGATGGCAACGTCGTGAGACTAGGATGTGGAGAAGGCCAAAGAGCGATCAGAGGCATCAGGTTCATTGTCAGCAAGGAGTGGGCCTCAATGATTACCTCCTGCCAACTCATCTCTGCGAGAATAGGTGTGATGAATCTTTGACTCTCAGGAAAGGCCACCTTGAAAATCGTCCAGGCGTATGCCAACAGCAATGACTAGGAAGTGGAGGCGTTCTATCAGGAGCTAGAAGACATTCTTGTCTCCAAATCCACTTATACAGTTGTGATGGGTGATTTCAACACAAAGATCAGAAGAGGATGACAAGGCATGGTGAAATGAATTTGAGAGGCGAACGACTGGCCACCATGGGCTGCTACTGCCTGCGCTCTGCTGCGACAGGTCCGGTACTATGGGCTATGAGAGACATCTGTTTGTGTTGCAGCTAAGAGAGATGGACCTGTCTGGGACCTCTGCTTTCTATCAGTCTGTGCTGAGGGCTTGGTCCTTGGCACTCAGGACTACCAGATCTGAGGTCCAGCTTTGTTCTCTTGTTGGAGAGGAGCCTCTGTTCTACAATCCTTTGATTCTAGTCACTGAGCTGACCTTCAAAAGTATCCACCTGCGCTTTCAAAGGGCAGGTATTACAAAGCTAGGAGATCTGAGGTTTTATGAGGACTGGAAATCCAGTGAAGTCCTAAGGGCTGCAACTGGTATTATGTCTGTTCGACTGCTGCAGAGAATCGTAGGAGGTGTGATCTCAACTCTGCCCACTTCTCTTAAGGAGGCCTTACAGCACCACTCAGGTGGAGACCTTCCCTTCTCTCCCTATTACTGCAGAAATAGGGAATTATCAGGAGGAGGAGGGAACACTTCTCTCTTTCAGGACTCCACAACTAGCTGGATTTGCAGAGGTATCCAAGAAGACACTGTATAACGCCTGTGTGAAAGTTCTTCACAGAACCTCACTGTATGGCTTGAAGGAATCGAGGTGGTTGGGTTTGTTGGCACCAGGTTCTTCTCCACAAGGCAGTTGGAGATCCCTGTACCTCCAATCAAGAAGCGCACGGGGGATCTGCAGAGGAGGATTGTACATGGGGCCACTAACAGACACGTGGCGCATATCGACCCCACTATAGGGAGTCAGTGTCCTTTCTGTGGTTGGGAGGAAGTTGTAGAGCGTTTGTTTCTACACTGTCAGGCTCAGGTCTGCTAAACTTACTGAAAGTTTGGTGTTGCGGACATGGGATACTGTGGACAATTAGACTCTATGTCTTTGGCCCAAAATATGTTGTTGCCCATAGAGATAAGCTGTGTCTTTCTGGTAGGTCAGGGTAAACTTGCTGTCTGGCTTTAAAGGAAGAATAAAACACAGGGGAGTGGGACGCTGGATCCTGAACCAATGCTGAGAGCTGCAGTACAGATTAGGTTTAGGATTGAATACGCTTATTTTAAGATGACTCATAACCTGCCTGCCTTTCATCGAGTGTGGGGACAGGGTGGGGTTTTATGTGGAACTGATGAGGAGGGGGGGCTGCTTTTGTCCTTCTGAAAACCATTAGTATTTTCTTGTTTTTTTTCTTTTCTTTCTATGTACCCCGGTTTTAGTGGGGGGTGGGGGTGGTTGAAACCATGTGAATGTGGCTAGGATATGACAATATCAAAAGTTCATTCTATAACAAGGTGCAAGTTAACCCCTCCACGGTCTCTCAGCAACAGGGGTTTCTTAACATCCATCTTGATAGAAAACACAAGTGTCGGAGGACCCCTATTTTTTGGCAATGGGCATCTCCCTCTCTGGGCTGTGTCTCTGGCATGGTAGTCCCTCCTGGCCCAGTGCAGTGTCACATTCATGGGGCCATTAGGGGACAAGTTGATTTTTGTAATAACTATCACATTCCAATAACTACCACATTCCATCAGACTATCCTCCATACAGTACCTCTCCCAGATGCTCTTTCAACATGCAATAGGCTCTCCAATAATTGGAGCTTGAAACTTTGACCCCTCTAATGGCACAGGTTCTACAGCTTGTCCTGTGCCCCAGGCAAAAGGGCCTGTTCTTGGTAGATAGAGTTATATATCCATTTTTGACAAGCACTGGCCTCACTCTGGTGGTTCTTAGTAAGCTGGTGCATGGCATGGTGATGTCAGCAGAGCTGCATGGCATACCTATTCCTATCCAACTCCAGTGGGCAGCCATAGACCAGCTCTGTCCTGCAGTGTCCTGCAGTTGTGGCTGAACATAAGAAGGGCTGGATGACCACCATGCCCGGGAGTCAGTCCCAATCATGGCCAGTGATGATGGCAAATTGCATATTGAGTTTGCACCATGAGGCCATCTTGCAGATGCCCAGCTGGTCACAGACCTCACGCAATACATGTACAGCTCCATGTCCGAATGGCACCCCAGACAGTACAGCATTTGCTGCAACAGCTTCAGGGTTTTACCTACACTAAAGTGCCCCATGCCATCCACTCTCTCACCACACTCAGCACTATCTTTTGCAACCTGCATGGCCCCAGCAACTGCAACGCATGCTTCCCAGGCACCAGTTCCTCCCACACATGGTACAACAGCCCCTCATGCAACCAGGGATTATACGCAATGACTCTCTCATTACCCTCCCGTGCCTTCAAGAGGTTAACACATATTCCCTTGCCACTAGCAACAAAGAGGCACAAGCTCGTGCCCCCTGATGCTAATGCACTGCCACCTTCCTGTGGTTCATTTCCACCACTGCTCATTGCATGATCCAGGAGGCTTGCATGCCACTGAAGCAGGTTGCATTTATTATTAATCCATAAGATTCATGGATTTGACCTATTCTAAGTTTGCAAGTGCCCTGGAGCATGGAATCATCAATGCATAGAAGTGGATACTAGTCAGGTTTAGTTACAGCATTGAACCAGCAATAGCCCATGCAAACTTCCACACTCTTCCATACCTGCTTCTACTCAAGCACAAACTTTCACTGTAGTCACTGCTGTGTTAATTGCATTGAAGCACCATCATTAAGGATGACCAGCAGCAATGGCAGCTTGGAGGCCGATCAGTTTGGCAAGCAGTAAGTGTCATTTCAGGTGCTCTGGCAGCAGCATATTAAAGAAATACTCCTGCACTGCTCTTGAATGTGTGATAAGCCTGCTGGACCACTGTGCTCAGTTATGCCACCAGTCCATTTCCCCTTCTGCCTTCACCTCTCTGGAAAAGGGTTTGCCACTGGTATTTGCTCAAACTGCCACAAGCACCAGAAGTGCTTGTCCCTCCAGTGCCTCTGAGTCCGCCACCATCAAGTACATGTATTTTACTATGTGGACTGTGCTCTTGAACACTTGAGTTATTTAACCTCTTTAACAAAGCACCAGCTTTGATATTACTGGAGCCTGGACAGTATGTGACATGTCAAAGCAAGAGAAGTATGACCAACAGACCTGACAGATTGAGCCTCTTGATGGACCATAAGTACTCTAGATTTTGATGATCAGGTAAGACTAAGGAGGTGGTTGGCTGCCTTTCGCCAAAGACATAACACTTCAAAAGCCAACTTCAAAACCAGAAGTTCCCTATAACCTCTCATATTTTGGGAGTCTGTAATATTGTATCTTTAACCTGAATAAACCACTTGTTTAAAATCACTTACATGCTGATAAAGACTTGTTATATTTTCTCCATATTAGTGTACATTTTTAAAGCAATAACCAATGATTAATTTACTTCTTCTATGTCATGCTTCCAGATTTGTCCTCCCGACTCCACTTTCCATAATCTCTTTGGTCAACACATTACAGAAACGCATACCAAACCAATTCCAGAGAATTATAGAGAAGCACCTCACCTGAGTTGTGATTTCATTCATCTGTGTTTGATTGGCTATGTTTGTATAAATACCCCTTTGTTTGACATGTTTGTTACATCTGCATGCTGAGCATTTTCTTGCTATTGCCTTTAATGTATTTTGTGATTATTGGTTTTCTTTTTTTGTCTTGTCTTTCTTTTCAGTCTGCCTAATTCTTTGTACTTTAGTTTTTAACCTTGGCCTGTATGGACTATGTTTTTGCCTTGTCTATGTAGCTGTTTATTGTACTCACAGTTTTGACCTAGCCTGACTTTGGATATTTGACTTCAAACTACCCTTTCAACATTAAGACCCTTTCTATGTTTTATCTGGTTTGTCACAGGTGCACCACAGAATACTTCACCAACATGCAGACGACAGATTTTAAGGATCTCCAAAATGCTGTTAAGGACAAATGCTTGAATAACACCACCAGCTGCTTGATCCTCTCACCCAATCAATCAGTATTATCACACAAATTGAGCAACAGCCACAGCTATCCCAGATATGGATAGCAATATGAGAAAAATCAATGCTTAACTTTATCATCTTAGCTCCCCTAGTTCTTCATCTACTGTTTCTGCTGCTTCTCCCATTGCTTCCAGTGAAACCAACACATTTGTGGTGAGTAAGCTGTATAAACATAATGCTATGCCTAATCACTGCAGAGGTTTTTTGTTACAGTACAACATTTTCTATCTCTTTTTCTCTTCTACTACTTAGCTTTCAAAGCACACATTTGATGGTTGGTATTTTATTTAACCAGCAAGACTTTAATTTGGGCTAAAGCTGTTTGGCCTAATACTCAGTCATATACTAATGATCTGTTTGTTGCATTGATTTACACTGAAGCAAAGGGAAAATTAATTGATGCCAAAGTTAAAATCTGCAGATTTATGCAAAAAGGAGACAAAAAAATGTGTCTTTGGCACATTTTTGTTTGGTCGTTTGTTCTCTCTCTCTCTTTCTCTTTCCCTCTCTCTCTCACTCTCTCTCTAAGAGCTAAGGTGGGTAGAAAGAGTTTTGACACTCAATTTCTGATTAATATGCAATTTCACATTTGTAGATTCTAACTGTAGTTACATTGAGCAAAAGAACATAAGCATTTAGTTTCATATACAACATTGCAAATATTTCAATAGTAAATAGGACAAGAAGGTATTAAGCTTAAAAACTCATATCTAAAAGTGTTCTGGTTACATGAAGATACTTGAAACCTCTAAAAATTCTAAAGTACTTCTAAAAGTAGAAATGATAACTAAGAAAAGGAGGAAAGGGGGTGTAGTCATGTCGGGTAGTGTCAATACAGCAATGACCCCACAAACCGTAACACTATTTGTATAGGGGGTTGAAAAGCTGATCAAGACTCTTTGACAGTTTGACACCAGCGACTCTGAAGAAGGCTTACCTCTGCCTCATTGGCATAATACACATCTGGCCTATTGTATTAACCATTTCACACAGGTTCCAGGCATAAACCAAATGCAATCTGCCCAACCATATGCACAGTGTGGGGTGACCGTTGACAGGTTTCAAATGCTTAGCAGCCTAAAGAAAAAAAAAAAGCAGGTAAAAGTCAGAAACCCACAGTGTGAAATGCATTACTAAATATTTCAAATACCAGATGCAAAAACAATAAGTCAAAAATAAGCAGAAGTTATAAAATAGAAGATTGTACAAATCAGAAAAAACACAACTTCAACTGCTAGATACTGGAAAGAGTTCATACAGCAGTTTCTAAAAGGTAAGTAATGATGAAAGCATGATAAAATAGCAATAATTATTATTCAGTGTTCAGAGGACAGGGGCCTCTGGTAGATGGTTGTGTGATTTTTAAGGGCAGATGTGACATGAGTGTTTGTCACATTTTCCGAGATGTGCTACTGAATATTTTTTGCTGATGCACCTATACACTGTTGACCAGAGTGTTGAAGACCTCTGGAAAAGGTAGTGGTATATGCTTGTAACCTAAATGGGACAGATAAGCAAATTGGGGGCTTGAGCTTCTGCAAGTTTAACCATATAATTTTGTCAATGCTGTCTTGGTATGATAATAATGAAATTCTGTATGGCTTATGACCAGGTCCTCGCTGTGGTAGCAGGTGTGCATAGAGCAGGATCTACCTCCAGAGCCATGGTACTGAGTGGTGATCAGTTGGGATTTGGAATGGACCTACCTCCAATGCTGAGTGTATAAAATGGCATGCAAGGCTAAACCATTGCATGTTCACACATTTTCCATTTTAAGCTAAAAATATTGATATGATCATTGATTTTGGCATGTGGTGTTTCCTAGGGAAGTAGTCTTCTTAGTTTATTCTTTTCTTCTCCCCATTTAGGGTTTTAAATAGAGTTGAAACAACATGGATTCTAATTTCTCCATATATACCACATTTTTGACTATGGAATCATTGGAATTACCTCCATCTAACATTTTTCCAGCATTCATATTTGGAACTCTCACCTATTGCGCCATTTTGGTTTTCAATATGACTGTATGGCTCACAATTGCTCTGAACAGGAAACTTCATAAGCCTATGTATGTTCTGTTGTTTAATATGCCACTCAATGATATGATGGGTGCCTCAGCCTTTTTCCCTCAGCTTGTGTCTAGTATTCTGTCACAGAATAGATCCATCACTTACTCTGCTTGTTTTGTACAAGCCTTACTGACACATTTGTATGGAGCTGGGTCACTTCTCATTCTCAGTGCTATGGCTTATGACAGATACATTGCCATTTGTTGTCCATTGAAATATAGCACCATGATGTCTCCAAACAACTTGATGACAATAATAATAATAATGTGGACTTTAGATTTTACTCTGATTGGATTTGCACTTGCACTGAACTACCAGAAAGAGATTTGTAGCACAAAAATAGTTGACATTTTCTGCAATAATCCCTCTTTAATGAAGCTCATTTGTGGGGACACAAAGTTAAATAACTACTATGGACTGTTTACAATAGCTTTTATCCAAGGTCTGTCTCTGTTGATAGTGGTATTCACATACATGCAAATCTTAATCACTGTTGTGGTTAAAAGACAGTCTGATGCCAAAGGTAAAGCAATTCAGACCTGTGGTACACACTTAATTGTTTTCTTATGCTTGGAGTTCAACATAGTTTTTGCTTTGATGGCTCACAGATTTGAGACAGCATCTCCAAACTTACGGAAAGCCTTGGGCGCTTCTGTGATGATATTTCCTCCTATAATTAATCCTCTAATTTATGGACTGAAAACAAAAGAAATTCGGCAGAATTTTATTTTCTTTTTCCATAAAAGGGTCTTCCCAGCAAAACAAAAAAACAAACTCGGTGGATTGAAAAGACAACTACAGTAAGTAAATTGTTATTATGTTTGCTGCCAGTTAAACTGATATTCATAAGAAAAGTCAAAATAATTTTTTAAATTGTAAAACCAGTGTTTCTTAACTCGATGTGAACTATAACTGGACTATTTTATTTATGCTGATTTTTAAAAGTGCATTGCAAATTTAGTCATACTTTAAGCAATATGAAATATTCGTATCTATATTGTGAATCTGCTTGTCACTTCATGATATTTTTTTTTACAACACACACATATTAAACATCATATTTAGATGTAGTCCTTGTATTTACATTTGAATCCCTGACACAGAACAACCGACAATGCAATTTGTGTGTGTGTATATTTATGGATGTGAGCATTTGTATTAGTTCTTAATTTTCACCTGTAGATTAGTTGTTAAAGTCAATTTCAAAACTGCTCTCAGAATTTTGATGAGCACAATATACAGTATATCATGACATTGGCTTGCCTTGTGATTTTTTTATGATTCAAAATAAGGGGGGCCAAACTCTTTCCATACAGGGCTGGGCAAACGATGTAATACTGATAATTGATGTTACTGACATATCTATTGTAACACTGAGAGACTACAGTCTTTTTTATTGTTGGGAAATGTGACTTGTGGTGCTACGTTCACTCCTATTTTTTTTCTTCTGACCAGACTTTGTGGTGTGAATAATTAAAAACAGTTTTATTAGACATTTGGCAGTGGCATGGTGGTGCAGTGTGTAATGATGTCAACTCTCAGCAAGAAGGGCCTAAGTTTGATTCCTGGCCAGGCAAATAGGGTCCTTTCTGAGTTTGCATGTTCTCCCTGTTTCAGTGATTATGGGCTGTTTCAGGACTTTTTCAGATTCAAAACCTGGATGATGGAGTTGAGGTTGGGTCAGGTTTACTCTCAAAACTTGATGCTGTAAATCAAGCTGGGTGGAGTTTGGACAGGAAATGATTAGGCTGAATTTCATGCCCAATAAAATCTCTGAACACTGTCTCATAAGAAACATGGTGTCAGAAAAAAAAAATCACGCATCCAAAAAACAAAATCACAAATCACACAACCCACAATGAAAAAAACTTTATTAGATACCTCAAATGTTGTATTCAAAAACACAAAACCAAAACAGTTTTTATATTAATATATATATTAATGAAAAGAAGTGAAACTAGCTGAAAAGAAGTGAAACTAGCAATAATTGACTCAGTATTTTCAGGACAGTGGGTTCTGGTGGCTGGTCACGAGGAATTTTTTAGGTGCAGATATGATAAAAGCACCGCATTGTCTTTGCTGGTAAGTTTAGTTAAGACAAAGTTTAAAGAACTTTTCAAAACAGCTTTTTTAACAAGCACTAAATGGTAGTGGTAGATGCTCATATCATATAAACTAAGGACATATAAGCCAGTGGGAGGCTTGAGTTCATGCTGATGTAACCTTAAGTTTTCATGACTGGCCCCATGGCATATTTCCCTAACTGACCTGAAGTATCAGGGCCCATCCAGCCATATTTTCACGGATCAGGTATTGGGTCTTTTGATCCCAACTCACGCCTGGTTCTGGTTCTGCACTCTATTTGCACAACTGACACACATGTGCCATCAACTGACATTTTCTACAGTTTGTGCCAGTGAGGTATGTTTTGAGATGTTCATGCACTTGCACAGTATGGCAGTTTTTCATGAGGTGGCAGAGCTGCTTATAACATGACCAAACACTTAAGAATATTTTCAGTGCAACAAAAAATTACAGAGAGGATTGCTGAATTCACTTAACCTCTTTAAGCTGCAGTACAGAATGTAGGCTTTCGCTGTTGTCTGGAGTTATTGGGATTTATATATTATATGAAGTTTTCTATGAAAAGAAACAGCCCAGATGTTTGACATAGATATTTTTTTTTTTTATAAATTAGAACATTAAATTGTTTTTGCGTAAATTGGATTTTTTTATTTTTTATTAAATCAAATATGTTGGAAGTGTGCACGGGATCAAATTCAATGCTTTAAAATTATAGCCTGATGACATATGAAGGCTTATAAGTAACTATGTCGCCCAAATCTGAAAGAACCCACCAAGTCAACCCTGATAGATCTAATACTCTCCAATAAAGCTGACAAAATTACTGCCTCAGGAGTTTTTGAACTTGGCATAAGTGATCATTGTCCCATCGGATGCATTAGAAACAGTTGCACAAACAAAACAGGCTCTCGGTTGGTGGTTAGAAGAAATTTTAATCATTTTAATGAGCAAGCTTTCCTTTCTGACTTAGCAATGAGTGAAATCCACCTTACACTAGAAATCTCAGATGTTGATGGGGCACTAAACCACTTCAGTAAAACTTTTCTAACAGTGGTAAACAAACATGCCCCATTCAAAAAGTCAAGAGTCAGAGACAGATCAAGTCCCTGGTTTACGGGTGAGATTTCCTCATTGTTTAAGGCCAGAAATAAAGCTTGGTCAACTGCTAGACGCTCAGGGGAGAGAGACCACTGGCTTACCTTTCGACAGCTGAGAAATAAATGTACCTCTGCTGTTAGAAAAGCTAAATCAGAATATTACCTTAGCTTAATCACCAGCACTAGAAACCCTCAAAACTTCTGGAAAATAGTAAATTCTCTAAAAAATAATTCCCCCCTTTTTCCAACAAGCGTTTTAGTTGACGATCAGCTGATTTCTGCCCAGAAGGAAATATGTCAAGCCTCTAACTCACATTTTGCTGCAGCCAGCCACATCTTTGATAATAGCACAAACCCATTGAATAAAACTGATCTCAGATCTACTGTTTCTAAAACTCATGGTCTTTTCTCACTCCAGCCATTTTCTCCATATTTAGTTGCTAATGCCCTGGCTAAAATTAATCCACGAAAAGCCACTGGAGAAGATGGGCTGGACCCCTTTTAATTGCGTCTCGCAGCCCCGATTATTTTAGAATTCATTTTATACATTTTTAATCTTTCAGTTTTATCTTGCAGAATTCCCAGGGTCTGGAAAACAGCTCATGTAATTCCTCTGCATAAAGGTGGTGAGACAACAGATCTGAATAATTATAGGCCAATCTCAAAACTGTCGTGTTTAGCAAAAATGTTAGAATCTCTAGTGAACCAGCAATTGAAATCATTTCTTCATGAAAATTCTGTTTTATCTAAATATCAGTCTGGTTTCAGAGAAGGTCACAGCACTATCTCTGCTATGACACTGGTTTTAAACAATCTTTATTCAGACATAGACAAGAGGAAACATTGTGCAGCTATTTTTATTGACTTAACAAAAGCATTCGACACAGTTGATCACACTCTTCTTTTACGGAACTTAGAAAAGATTGGCTTTGATGCAACTGCGCTGGACTGGACCCAAAACTACTTCACTGACAGAAATCAATGCATGGCATTGAATAATTATAAATCAGAGTTGGTATCTGTATCTAAAGGTGTACCACAAGGTTCAATTTTGGGTCCAGTCTTATTTAATATCTACATAAATGATATAGCTACCTCTGCTTCAACCTCAGACTGCAAAATTCACCTTTATGCAGATGATACAATTTTATATTGCTCAGCTGATTCTATTCATGCTGCAACAAGAAAATTACAGAGCTCATTTAATGCTCTGCAGGTGGCGCTATATAAGCACAAACTAGTTTTAAATGCCACGAAAACTAAGTTCATGCTGTTTTCCAGATCTTTTAATACTGATTTTAGTACTGTAAATATTACTACCCTGGCAGGATCCACTATTGAGAGAGTCACAGAATATAAATACCTTGGCATATGTC
The DNA here is from genome assembly GCF_015220715.1 of Pygocentrus nattereri. Taxonomy (NCBI): domain Eukaryota; kingdom Metazoa; phylum Chordata; class Actinopteri; order Characiformes; family Serrasalmidae; genus Pygocentrus; species Pygocentrus nattereri. The sequence continues at coordinate 19,004,517 of NC_051227.1, forward strand.
TGGATGATAAACTCAGTTTTAAACCACACATAAATAAACTAGTCAGTAAATGCAGACAGAAGCTGGGTTACTTTTATAGACATAAGTCCTGTTTCCCCATGCACGCCAGAAAAAGACTAGTTGAAGCAACTTTACTATCAGTGCTGGACTATGGTGACGTTATTTATAAATATGCTCCCTCCAGCTCTCTCAAATTACTGGACCCCGTGTATCACTCTGCCCTGACGTTCATCACTGGAGATGCGTACAGAACTCACCACTGTGAGCTGTATGCAAAAGTTGGGTGGCCCTCTTTAACGGTACGAAGGGAAACACACTGGTTGATTTTTATTTATAAGACACTTTCCGGTCATTTGCCAGAATACATCACCTCATTGATGATTACAAATAACAGTAATTATCAGACTCGCTCTAGTAATTGGATCAGCTGCCAGGTACCAAGAGTTTTTACTGAACTGGGAAAATCTGCTTTTAGTTACAGTGTACCAGTGAGCTGGAATTCACTAAAAGAAACACTAAAACTCAGGTCACTGGTGTCACTCAGTCATTTTAAACTTTTAATATCAAACCACCTACAGACAGCCTGTACCTGTTTTACTTAATTATATTTATTCCTAACTTTTATTTTTGTATTAGTTCTCCTTAGTTTTTTTTTTTTTTTTTTTTAAATCTCTTTTTATTTATTTATTTATTTCCTCTCATTTTAAGTTTTTATGATTACTTTTTTTAATTTGTGATATTGTATTATTACTTTACTAATTTCTTATCTATTTTGATCTTAATTTCTTACCATTTAAAATCTCAAGCTCTATTTTTATCTACTTTTAGCTTTTATTCACTGTTATTTTAAATTTTCTTTTAATTTAAAATGATTAAATGTAGTTATTATTTTCTTTGTCATGTCAATCCCTGTTTTTGTAAATGCTCGGGTACATTGAAAATGAGGGCTGCCTTCAATGTACTTCCGAGTCAAAATAAAGGTTGATTGATTGATTGAACTATAGAGCAACAATCCCAGTTATTCTTAGGTTATAGAAGTATATAGAAAAACTTTGGGCCCACCAGTACTTGGATTGGGTTCAAGGGCAAAAAAAAAATGGACTGAGACATATTGTGGACATCTACTTAAAGATCAGGCCTCTAATTATGCATCTTCAACCAGGTGAACTGTTGTCGTCCCCCAAGCCATAAGATAGATTGTATGTAGTAGACGGCGATTTCCATCAAATCATCAAATTAAATAACATTCTTTTGTATAGTGCTTTTTACAACTGATGTCACAAAGCAGCTTCACAGAATTCCAGTAAAGACAAAGTTTTAACATGAATGTAAAACCCACAGGTGAGCAAGCCAGGGGTGATGGTGGCAAGGAAAAACTTCGTCAGAGCTGAGGAAGAAACCTTGGGAGGAATCAAGGCTCACAAGTGTGGACCCATCCTCCTCTGGTCAAACTACCTACAAATTATTATGCTACTAATATTAATAGTAGTAGTAGTAGTAGTAGTAGTAGTGCTAGTAGTAGTAATAGCTAGGAGTCTATGAAAACTTCAATGTAGGGTGGGCAGCTAGTCCAAGGCAGGTGGCGGTACCTGGGGCGTAGACAGCTGGTCTGATGCAGGTAGCAGGGGAGCTCGACAGTGAGTCATCCTTCAGTGTCCAGCCGGACAGGTAAGCAGTTGTTCACTCTGCAAAAGGCAGGGAAACACAATCAGTTTTATTCTAGTTTGTTTGTATGTTAAACAGGGAATGTGAGCATTTCCAGAATGTGGCTAATGACTCTGGAAGATCTGACTATAACAGCTTAACTAAAAAGAAAGAACCAGAAGGACACACAGACACGAGAGCACGCTGAAACAGTTTGGCATCCCTCCGCTCCATTTGGCAATGTTGCGAAGATGTAAAAAAGCTGTCCTACAGATGCTGTCTTTGTGTTGATCAAATGATAAATCTGAATCAATTATGACACCAAGATTTTTTGCTGTTGAACCAGGAGTGCTGTAATTGATCATTTATTTATTGCCACTTTGATGCAATGGGGATCAGGTGGCAGCCGAAATCGGGGGCCTTGGCATTCCAATCCTCGGCTACTGAAACTGGCTCTCGGAACATAGAATGTGACCTCTCTGGCAGGGAAAGAGCCCGAGCTAGTGTATGAGGCTGAGAGATACCAATTAGATATAGTTGGGCTCACCTCAACACATGGCAGGGCTCTGAAACAGACTCTCTCGAGAGGGGTTGGACTTTATTCCATTCTGGAGTTGTCCACGGTGAGAGGCGCCGGGCAGAAGTGGGCTTATTCATAGTTCCCCTGCTCACCACCTGTACGTTGGGGTTTTCTCTGGTGGACGAGAGGGTTATTTCCCTGCGCCTTCGGGTCAGGGAATGGGCTTATGCACCGAACGGCAGTTCGGAGTACCCGGCCTTCTTGGAGACCCTGGAGGGGGTACTGGAAAGTGCCCCCTGTGGGGACTCCATTGTCTTGCTGTGTGTCTTCAACGCTCACATGGGTAATGACAGTGAGACCTGGAAGGGCGTGATCAGGAGGAATGGCCTCCCTGACCTGAACCTGAGTGGTGTTTTGTTATTGGAGTTCTGTGCTCACAACAGACTGTCCATAACAAAAACCATGTTCAAACACAAAGGTGTGCATAAGTGCACATGGCATCAGGACACCTTAGGCCGCATTTCATTGATCGACTTCATACTTGTGTCATCGGATTTGCGACCATGTGATTTGGACACCCAGGTGAAGAGAGAAGCGGAGCTGTCAATCACTACCTAGTGGTGAGTTGGATCAGATGGCGGGTGAAAATACCAGACAGACCTGGCAGACCCAAACAACTGGTGAGGGTTTGTTGAGAATGTCTGGCAGAGGAACCTACCAGAAAGATCTTCAACTCCCACATCTGACAAAGCTTTGACCACATACAGAGGGAGGCCGGTGACATTGAGTCTGAGTAGGCCCTGTTCCGTGCCTCCATTGTCGATGCAATGGATCGGAGCTGTGGCCGCAAGGTCATAGGTGCCTGTTGTGGTGGCAATCCCCAAATCTGTTGGTGGACACCTTGGGTAAAGGAAGCCAACAAGCTGAAGAAAGAGTCCTATTGGGCCTGCTTGGCTTGTGGGACTCTGGAGGCAAAAGATGGGTACCGAAGTGCCAAGTGGGTCGCAGCTTCAGCTGTTGCTGAGGCAAAAACTCGGGTGTGGGAGGAGTTTGGTGAGGCCATGGAGAAAGACTATTGACAGGCACCGAGAAGGTTCTGGCAAACAGTCAGGCGCCTCAAGAGAGGAAAGCGGTTCCCGACCAACACTGTATACAGTGGGGCTGGGGGGCTGCTGACTTTGACCGGGGATGTCATTGCACGGTGGAAGGAATACTTCAAGGATTTTCTCAATCCCACCAACAATCTTTCCACAGAGGAGGCAGAGCTTGGAGATCCGAGCGAGGGTCTGTCCATCACTTGGGCTGAGGTAGCCAAGGTGATTGGAAAGCTCCTTGGTGGCAGAGCACCGGGGGTGGATGAGATCCGCCCAGAATTCCTGAGGGCTCTGGATGTTGTAGGGCTGTCTTGGCTGGCACACCTCTGCAACATCGCATGGACATCTAGGGCAGTCCCCCTGGAATGGCAGACCGGGGTGGTGGTCCCACTTTTTAAAAGGGGACCGGAGGGTGTGTTCCAACTATCAGGGGATCACACTTCTCAGCCTACCCAGTAAGGTCTATGCAGGGGTACCAGAGAAGAGAGTCAGACCGATAATTGAATCTCAGCTACAAGAGGAACAATACAGGTTTCGCCCAGGTCATGGAACACTGGACCAGCTTTTTATCCTCTCCAGGGTCCTGGAGGGTGCATGGGAGTTCGCCCAACCAGTCTACATGTGTTTTGTGGATTTGGAGAAGGCATCCGACCATGTCCCTCGGGTTTCCAGTCATGGTTGGACTCCGCCAGGGCTGTCCATTGTCACCGATTCTGTTCATATCTTTTATGGACAGAATTTCTTGGAACATCCAAGTGGCAGAGGATGTCCAGTATGGTGGCCTCAGGATTTCACGTCTGCTTTTTGCAGATGATGTGGTCCTGTTGGCGTCATCAGGCCGTGACCTCCAGCTCTCTCTGGACCAGTTTGCAGCCGATTGTAAAGCGGCTGAGATGAAAATCAGCACCTCAGACCATAGTCGTCAGTCAGAAATGCTCTGTCCAGGTCAGGAATGAATTCTTGCCCCAAGTGGAGTTTAAATATCTTGGGATTTTGTTTACGAGTGAAGGAAGGATGGAGGATGGAGAAGATCGGCAATTCGGGAGAGTCTTGGAGTAGAGCCGCTGCTCCTCCACGTTGAGAAAAGCCAGTTGAGGTGGTTCAGGTATCTGGTAAGGATGACCTCTGGACGCCTCCCTAACTGGTAGTACTTCTTTGAGTAATTTTGAGGGAATTCATCAAATGTGCACATCAAATGTGCAGGTTGTACACTTTGTAGAGGAGATAATGTTCTCTAGTTCTAGCTATGGGAATGTTTAAAAAGTTTCCAGCCTTTCTTCTACAACTGTTATTTTTAATCCAAGCTGGATTTAATAATGTGGGTTGAATTTTTTTGTCTAATATTTTCAATTTTATTATTAAAGACGTCCACAAAAACTTCACTGGTGAGAGTTGCCAGAATTTATGGTTCAGTATCTGCCAGATCTTTTGTGATTCTGTAAATCACACTAAACAGAACTCTAGGATTATATTTATTATTCTCGATCAGCAAGGCCAGATTTGCTGAGCAAGCTTTAGTGAGAGCATTTCTATACTCTATAAGGCTGTCCTTCCAGGCAGAGTGGAACACTTCCAGCTTAATTTGTCACCATTTCTGCTCTAGTTTCCAAACTGTTTGTTTAAAGGTACAGGTTTTATCGTTGTACCATGGGGCGATCTTTTTCTGTCTTATATTTATTTTAAGTGGCACCACATTTTCTAAAGTGGATCAAAAAGGTATTTTCTAAATACTCAGTAAATCTAACTCCATTTGGTCTAATGGAGTGGAGACTGGGGTTGATAGTTCTGGAAGGTTTTCTATAAATTGTAGGGCAGTAAAAGGCTTTATTGAGCATTTTGTAGAATAGCGAGGGAACGTACATATGTTATAGCTAAGATGTAGCTCATATGAAATTAGGTAATGGTCAGAGATTGCTGTGGTTTGCAGTAGGATATTAAGCTTATCTATGTAAAAACCTAGTGTCAAAACTAAATCTAACGTGTGAATACAATAGTGTGTAGGCCCTGTTACATTTTAGGTAATACCAACATGATCTAGAAAGTAAATGCCTTTTTTAGTGGGTCATCTGCCTTCTCAAAATCAAAAATTGGTGGTTGGATAGTGTAGTGGTTAACACTTCTGCCTTCTACGCTGTAGGCTGGGGTTCAATTCCCCACCTGGGCAGGCACCCTATACTATACCAAAAAGAGTCCTCCTAACACCACCTTGGCCTCCCTGTGTAAAATAATCAAGTTGTAAGTCACTCTGGTCACCTATGGCCATGAGCTTTGGGTAATGACCAAAAGAATAAGATTGCGAATACAAGCTGCCGAGTTTCCTCCGCAGGGTGTCTGGACACTCCCTTAGAGATAGGGTGAGAAGTTCGGTCATCCGAGAGGGACTTGGAGTAGAGCCGCTGCTTCTTCACGTCGAGAGGAGCCAGCTGAGGTGGTTCGGGCATCTGGCTAGGATGCCTCCTGGACGCCTCCCTCGTGAGGTGTCACAGGCAAGCCCACCAGGGAGGAGACCCCGGGGAAGACCCAGGACATGCTGGCGTGACTATGTTGCCCAGCTGGCCTGGAAGCCCCCTGGAGAGCTAGTGGAAGTGGCTGGGGAAAGGGAGGTCTGGGCCTCATTGCTTAAGATGCTGCCCCCATGACCCGAGCGCCGAAGAAGTGGAAAATGATCGATGGATGGATGGATGGATAGTTTATGTTTATGAACAGAGACCTACAGATCAATATAGTAAAGGAAAACGTATTTGTGATCCTGAGTTTAAAGACAGTTTTTATTCAACTTGTAACTAAATTACAAAGTAATCTTAAACTGAAACTTTGCTTGTTTGTAAAAGTGATTTCAGAGCCACTCGGTTCTCCCTGATGGAAACTGTTTCCTGTTTTGTGCTTATGATCATTTTAATAGACGTCAGCATCACTAATTAATGACATTCTATTAAAAGACTGGTTTACCAAGAGAGACACTGGATGATTTTCACCTAAAATGAGTTCATGAACGAGTCTTGTTATAAAAATGATAACAGGACATCAGAGCCATAATTAATCTTTTAGTACTTTTACTTTTGATACTTAAGTACATTTGAAGGCAAATACTTTTGTACTTTTACTCAAGTTGATGTCAAGAGTAAGGTCCTCTACTTTTACTGGAGTAATATTTTACCTTGGGTATCTCTACTTTAACTCAAGTACATGATTTGTGTACTTCGTCTACCTCTAATGATGATGATGATAACCCTTTGGATGCCAAATGGAGGCTAGATCAGAGAGCTAATAACAGGTTTTACAGTGATCTCGCTGTAATTACTATTAAATTACAGCATGTAATTTAATGCATAAATTATATGCTTCAGCTGAGTGTACATGATTAAAGGCCATGCCTAAAAATTATGAACAAGGTGCACTGATGGTTTCCCAAAAGCCATAAGTTCCCTTAAACAGTGTAAGGAGAATTTTTTATTTTATTTTATTTTTTAAATTGTACAGAATAATATAGATGGGTTTTGTATTTCCCCAGAGTCATGATACTGACAGAGTAATCATTTGGGATTTGGAAAGGACGTGCATCTAGTGTCATGTGTATAAAAATGCCATACAATCTAAAACCGAAGCATATTTACAAGGAATGAACACTGGAGAGTTCGCTGCTGGGTAAGCAATCTTCTTGCTACTTAAGACATCTCCAAATAATGAAACTGTTCAGGAAATGTTTTTCTTTCTACCAAACCTACTCTGTTCTTCCTCTTATTTTAGGTCATTTAAGATTTTAAACAAAACAAAGTGCATAATGGATTCTAATTTCTCCACATATACAGCATTTTTGATTATGGAATCACTGGACTTACCTCAATCAAACATTTTTCCAGCATTCATATTTGGAACTCTCACCTATTTTGCCATTTTGGTTTTCAATATGACTATATTGCTAACTATTGCTCTGAACAGGAAACTTCATAAGCCTATGTATGTTCTGTTGTTTAATTTGCCACTCAATGATATGATGGGTGCCACAGCCTTTTTCCCTCAGCTTGTGTCCAGTATTCTGTCACAGAATAGATCCATCACTTACTCTGCTTGTTTTCTTCAAGCCTTGCTGATTCATCTGTATGGAGCTGGAGCATTTCTCATTCTCACTGCTATGGCTTATGACAGATACATTGCCATTTGCTGTCCATTGAAATATAACACCATGATGTCTCCAAATAACTTGATGAAAATAATTATAATAACATGGACTTTAGATTTTACTCTGATTGGTTTAGCTTTTGCACTGAATTACCGCACAAAGATTTGTAGCACACAAATAGTGGACATTTTCTGCAATAATCCCTCTTTAATGAAGCTCATTTGTGGAGATGCAAAGTTAAATAACTACTATGGACTGTTTGCGATAGCTTTTATCCAAGGTCTGCCTCTTTTGATAGTGGTATTCACCTACATCCAAATCTTAATCACTGTTGTGGTAAAAAGACAGTCTGACGCCAGAAGTAAAGCGATTCAGACCTGTGGTACACACTTAATTGTTTTCTTATGCTTGGAGTTCAACACACTTTTTACCTTGATTGCTCACAGATTTGAGTCAGCACCCCAAAACTTACGAAGAGCCTTAGGAGCTTCTGTGATGATATTTCCTCCTATAATTAATCCTCTAATATATGGGCTAAAAACAAAAGAAATTCAACAGAATCTTATTTTCCTTTTCCATAAGAAGGTTGTGCAAACAAAGCAGAAAAACAAACTCAGGAAAAGACAGCTGCAATAAGAAATGGAATTGGGCCACTGTTACTTTATAGGAAACCATTTGTTCTTCAAATTGTTGTTGTCCAAAAGTGATATTTTCTGACCTGGAACCAAGAAAAATAATAATAACAGAGTAATGTTTTGTAATTTTACAGTTTATCTTTTTATTTTGTTTGTGGCTGGTCACTGTTTATTCGGACTTGTCAAGAGCAATTGGTAATCAGAATTTATGAGGAACCTTAATAGCTTTTTTTGTTTTTGCTTTGCTTTGTGAGTTGCACAAACATAAAAACCAAAATCCCTATTGAAGTCTGCATTATACATCCATCAAACATAGGCATGTGTTCTATTCAGGTATTTTGGAGATGTCCTAATCCAGGCAGGTCATTTTAATCTTGAACTACAAAACTCTACATGATTATCTATAATAGATTTTCATATTGTCAGATGCAAAACAACTAATGGAAAAGGTCTTATATAACAGTGGTGGAGAGTCTGGGTATGCAGATTATGTATTTGCAGACAGGCCTTGTTTTGAGGGGCCTTTAAATCATGTACTCTTTATGTTAAGAATGCATAATTTACCAATTCAAAGACAACTGCTACACTATGCCTTGTAGTAAACAGCACAGACTATAGCTATACTACAGAAGCATCACTGAAAAGTGCCAATGACCATCAATTTCAAGCTTATTTTATACTCTATCCATATAGATTTTATGGAATAAAAATGGAATTTTATAAAATTATGGAATAAATCTGTTTTGTATTAGTTAATTAATGCTTCACATTTAATTAACACTTCACATTTTTCTGTTGACTGCTGATATTTTTTCTCAGTGTAAATTTCAAGGTGTCAGTTATTACTTTTTGTGGTCCATTTTGTATTTGATTTAATGCAGTCATAGCACCATGTTCAAGCACAAGAAGCAGAGTGTTGTGACTTGATGCAGAATGGTGTTTACATCTTCAATTCTGTCTAAATTCAGAGCACAGCATTTGAACCTTGCTTCAGGTCATCGGATGTGTCTAAGTGACAAGCATATTTATCTGATATGCTACAGCAAATCCTCAAATCATTAGAAACTAGTCAGTTAGTCCTACGAGTCCTAGGAGTTCTGACACTAGATGATTCTGGGCTGAAAACATCCCTATTTGAGCAGATGTTCAGCAGTTTAAAACACTGTTAGCTGTACTGCACTTCTATCCTATAACGTTTTTTTTGTTATGCTCATTTTATTTTTTAGTTCATTAGCTTTTTCAATTCACTATTTTTTTTTCTTTACAATCTATTGTTTTATTGATTGTTTAACTTGAACCTTGAACTATCATTGTGTTCTCATTTATAAAGCACTTTCAACGACTGCAGTGTTTGGAAAAGTACTATATAAATAAACTTGTCTTGCATTGCCAAAGCAGGCAGTGTTGTCTTCTACTGAGCTCCAAAGAAAAAACAAACAAACAAATAAATAAAGCATCCTGAGCTGTGGATTTGTCACTTTGCCTCTGTTGTGGTTGTGTTAAAAGCCTGCTCTTGTGTTTTGCAGAAATATTTTGGTACAATAGTGAATAAAAAGGAACTTGACAGGCCCCTCCAATCTGGCTCTGACTCTTTTTGTATGAAGGAGATGATGATAAATGTGGCTTGACTTGTGAATGGATTGTGGAATCATACACCTGATTCATTAAAATGGCTAGTAAACAAAACTGAACTTCCCACAAAATGTAAATATTTTAAATGCTTGTAAGCATAGATTTAAATGCCTACATGCATGTCAAAAAATTCAAAGGCATGAATCTTAAATGATTCACAAACTGTTGGATTTTCTCATGTCTGAGCTTTATTTCTGCATGAGCTCGGATTCAGTGGTGTTTAGTCTCCAATGTTAAGAGCAGAGAAAATAAATTTCCTGCAGATAGACAAACCAACATGTTCACAGCTATGCAGCTGAGAGCAGTCAGGGCAACCTAGATTCATATGCATTATTTTTTTTTTTTTTCATTACTTTTGACAGTCCATTAACAAGTGTAAGCAAATTGCCAAAATAATGGAATCTGCTTGCAGCTTCATGGTCATTTTCTGTTTTTCATTTTTTTTTGTATTTGTGCTCAAGGGACATCCCAGCACTGTCTGTATCAGATAAATATATACATTTAAATCTAAATATTACTTTAATTATAATTGTTGCAAAACAAATTTGGTGAAAATCAGTTCAGTAATTAGGAAGTTATGGCCGACTGAATCAGCACTCATCTCGGTACTTGATATGTTGTTGCAAGCACAACAAACAGTGCAACACGTAAGGCTAAGTATACACTACACACGTTTAAATCTCAACACAATCATGTCATGGGGAGATATTTTTATGCTAGATAGCAAATAAGTTACTTTTAAACTTTTTTTCCAGGACCTGATAATGCAATGAGACAGACGCATGTCTGGAGACAAGCAAGATTTATTGTGGGCAAATCCAAAATCATTGTCAAGACAGTCCAGGTTCAAATGGCCAATACAGAGAGCAGGAGGGACAGACATGACAAAATGAACACAGAACTCCAAACAGACCAGAAATAAACAAAACTCTTCAAGCAATACATATACTTCAAACAGTACATCCAACAAACCGCACAAAAAAAACAAAACAAAGACCAGCAAACACAGTGTTTAAATACAAACCAGGAAAACAAGGGACAGGTGGGAACAATCAGGGGCGGAGTCACACAACAAGGGGCTGGACTAAAAACTAAAACAAAGAACCACATAGACAGGACTGGGAAGTAAACAACATGAGCACATGGACAGGACTCGGAGGAGCCAATTGTGACAGTTTGATATCTATAACAGTGTCATCAGCATAGCAGTGGAAATTTATGCTGTATTTACTGATGATGGTGCCCAATGGTAACATATGTATATTGTGAATAATATAGGTCCTAAAACAAGCCTTGTGGAACACCATACTTCACTTTTGCAAGGACAAATGATTGACCCTTTACATTAATGAACTGATAGCAATAAGTAAGTTAGGACCTGAACCTGGAAAGAGCCTCTATTCCTCTTATTGCTGCAACATTTTCCAGTCTATGTAGTAAGATAGCATGGTCTATTGTGTAAAATGCTGCACTAAGATCAAGGAGAACTAGCAGAGACACATTTCCTTTGTCAGAGAATAATAAAACATCATTTATAATTTTTTACTAGTGCTGTTTCTGTACTGTGATGTGGCCTAAAGCCAGACTGAATTTTTTTCATGTAGATGATTCCTATGCTGCCCTGCGATGGACTGGTGACCTGTCCAGGGTGTATCTTGCCTTCTGCCCGATGACAGCTGGGATAGGCTCCAGCACCCCCCGCGACCCTGTGGGATAAGCGTCTTAGAAAATGTTTGTGTGTGCGTGCATGTCTGTGTGTGCGTGCATGCGTGTGTGCGTGTGTGTGCGCGTGTGTTATTTAAGAAATTGTGCTAAATAGTAATCAAGGATTGTTCTTATTGTTTTCTGAGAGAGGAGAGATAGGGTGAGTGTGCTGCAGTAAGTGCTCTTCTATAAGAAGAAGTTAATCGTTTTTTGCTATTGCTTTTTCCAAGATCTTATATATAAATGGGAGATTCGAGACGGACCTATAGTTTGAATGCAGGGATCAAGGTTAGCTTTCTTAATCAGCAGTCTAATTACTGCAAGTTTAAAAGTTTTTGGAATATATCCAAGACTAAGAAAGGAGTTTATTATTGACAGAATAGGCTTGGTTATTTCTGGTAAAATTTCTTTGAGTAAACCTGTAGGAATTGGATCTAAAATACAGGTAGATGATTTTGCTGAAGAGACGATTTTAACTAGTTAATTTTCTTGAAGTCTACAAATGCTAACTTCTTCTTCTTCTTTTGGCTGCTCCCTTTAGGGGTCGCCACAGCGGATCATCTGCCTCCATCTTGCCCTATCCACTGCCTCCTCTACTTTTACACCAACCATCTCTATGTCCACCTTCACTACATCCATAAACTTGCTCTGAGGTCTACCTCTTCTCCTTCTACCCGGCAGCTCCATCTCCAACATTCTTTGACCAATATATCCATTATTCCTCATCAACACATGTCCAAACCATCTCAGCCTGGCCTCTCTGGCTTTATCTCCAAACTGCTCCACCTTCACTGTCCCTCTGATCTGCTCATTTCTAATCTTGTCCATCCTTGTCACTCCCAACGAAAATCTCAGCATCTTCATCTCTGCCACCTCCAGCTCAGCCTCCTGTGTTTTCGACAGAGCCACAGTCTCCAAACCAAACAGCAGAGCAGGACGCACTACTGTCTTGTAAACCTTCCCTTACACTCTTGCTGCTATCCTTCTGTCACACCTCAGCCCTGACACACGTCTCCACCCACTCCATCTTGCCTGCACCCTCTTCTTCACCGCTTTTCTACACTGTCCATTGCTCTGGATGGTTGACCCAAGATATGTGAAGTCATCCACCTTTACGACCTCTACTCTTTGCATCTTCACCTTTCCACCTGCCTCCCTCTCATTCACACACATGTATTCCGTCTTGTCTCTACTGACCTTCATTCCTCTCCTCTCCAGTGCAAACCTCCACCTCTCCAGATTCTCTTCCATTTTCTCTCTACTCTCACCACAAATTACCATGTCATCTCCAAACATCATGGTCCATGGAGCCTCCTGCCTGACCTCATCTGTCAACCTTTCCATCACCATTGCAAACAAGAAGGGGCTCAAAGCTGAACCCTGATGTAACCCTACCTTCAACTTGAAACCATTTGTCACTCCACCTGCACACCTCACCACTGTTTCACTATCGTCATACATGTCCTGCACCACCCTAACATACTTTTCAGCTACACCTGACTTCCTCATACAGTACCACAGTTCCTCTCTTGGCACCCTATCATATGCCTTCTCTAGATCCACAAAGACACAATGTAGCTCCTTCTGACCTTCTCTGTACTTCTCTACCAACACTCTCAACGCAAAAATTGCATCTGTGGTACTCTTTCTTGGCATGAAACCAAACTGCTGCTCACTGATCTGAACCTCTCGCCTTAGCCTTGCTTCAACAACTCTTTCCCATACCTTCATGGTGTGGCTCATCAACTTTATACCTCTGTAGTTACTGCAGCTCTGCACATCACCCTTGTTCTTAAAAATCGGGACCAGTACACTGCTTCTCCACTCATCAGGCATCCTCTCACTCTCCTGGATTTTGTTAAACAACCTGATTAAAAAGTACACTGCCTTCTCTCCTAAACATCTCCATACCTCCACAGGTATGTCATCTGGACCAACTGCCTTTCCATTCTTCAACCTTTTTAAAGCTGCCCTCACTTCCACCTTACTAATTCTCTGCACTTCCTGATCCACTATCTCTCCCCCCGTTGTCCTTTTCTCTCTCTCGTTTTCCTCATTCATTAGTTCCTCAAAGTACTCCTTCCATCTACTCAACACTCTCTGTTCACTCACTAGTACATTTCCCTCTCTATCCTTTATCAGCCTAACCTGCTGTACATCCTTTCCAGCTCTATCTCTCTGTTTAGCAAAATTATACAAGTCCTTTACTCCTTCTTTACTGTCCAGCCTCTCATACAGCTCATCATAGGCCTGAGCCTTTGCCTTTGCCACCATTCTTTTCGCTATGCGACTAGCCTCACAGTACTCCTGCCTACTTCCTTCATCTCTCTGGTTATCCCACTTTTTCTTAGCTGCCTTCTTCTTCTGAATACTCTCCTGGACTTCCTCATTCCACCACCAACTTTCCTTGTCTTCTTTCCTCTTCATTTTCAGTTCATTTTCTTGAAGTAAGGTAAACAATTCCATCCTCTCTGCAGTGATTGTAATATTATCAGGATCTAGACTGGCATTATAAGAATTTATAATTATAGAGTTTAACTGTGCCTTCTGAATTTTCTGCCTAATTGTTTTGATTTTGTCACTAAAGAAATTCATAAAATCATTGCTGTTATAGGCTAATGGTATCTGGGATTCAGTAACTTTTTTGTTCTCTGTTATTTTAGAAGACCTGTCCAGGGTGTAGGGAGAAGCAGCTTAGAAAATGTGTGTGCGTGTGTGTTTGTCTGAACCTGACAGATCCTCACTCACATAAAGAGGAGTCTTCCCAGCACCCTGGACTCTCACCAGTTTGCCTACTGGGCAAACAGATCTACTGAATATACAATCTCCCTGGCAATGCACACTGCACTCAACCACCTGGAAGAAACAAACACCTATGTAAGAACGCTGTTCATCAACTTCAGCTCCATCTTTAACACCATCATCCACTCCAGACTCGTCTCCAAGCTCAACATACTTGAAATAAGTCATACCCTGTGCAGCTGGATTATGGACTTCCTCACCTCCAGACCTAGGTGTGTTAGGATGGGTGAACACACCTCCTCCATCACACTCAGCACAGGTTGTTCACAGGGCTGTGTTCTCTCACCAATGCTCTACACACTGTACACCTAAAACTGCACTCCAAAACACAGCTCCAATACTTTTATTAAATTTGCAGTTTACACCACAATCACCAAAAATGATGAAGGACTGTACAGAAATGAAGTCAAGCTCTTCACAGTGTGGTGTGCCACCAACAACCTCTCCCTCAACAATAGCAAAACCAAAGAACTGATTTTTGACTTCAGGAGGGGAAGTACAGAGCATGCACCACTGAGCATCGAGGGGGTGATGGTGAAAAGGGTGAATAGCTTCAAGTTTTTTGGTACATATCTGAGGATCTCACCCAACACATCCCACATCATCAGAAAAAGCCAACAATGCCTTCACTTCCTCAGAAGGTTAAAAAAAGTCAAATTGCCACAACAGCTCCTCTGCAACTTCTACAGAGCCACAGTGGAGAGCATCTTGACCAGCTGCATCACCGTCTGGTACAGCAGCACGACTGCTGCTGAATGCAAGGCCCTGCAGAGGATTGTCAAAACTGCTTAACACATCACCGCAGCTGTCCTCCCAGCCATAGAGGACATATATGACAAGCAATGTGAGAGGAAAGCCATCAACATGTCCTCAGACCCCACACATCCCAGCCACCCCTTGTTCCAACCTTTACCATCCAGAAAGAGATACTGGAACATCTGAGCCAGAACCACCAGGATCAAGAACAGTTTCTATCCCCGAGCTGTCAAACTGGTCACACCGGCAGCATCGACCTGAGCTTAACAACAACACTATAGTCTGTTACTGATCAGCTTGATCACCCAGCACACTACACACTGAGCTCCACTAGCTCAGAAGACTGTATGCTGTGCACTTCATCTCTGACTAAGCCTTATTTCAAGTATGTTTATATATTTATACTGTAACTATATTTAAAATGTTAGCTGAACATTATGCTGTTACTCTCTACCTGCACTGTACACTTTATGTACTGATCACTATTTACATCTCTTTTTGCACCACTAGTACTGCATTTACTGTACTGCAATTCACCAGCACATTTCTGTCTATATATATCTGATACACTTGAATATCTGACTATGCACATACTGTCTATACGTCCAATATACGTGTTATAATCTTTGCCTATGCACATTTTGTCTATGTTTCATATTTGTACTTACTGACGATACACATTTTGTCTTGCACTATTTGTTATTTATCTTTTATTACTGCACTGTAGTAGTGCAGAAGTAGCCCGATAGTGTTTTATTATACTGTACTACCCTGTATTGCATAATGACAATAAAGCTGAAATTAATTGAACACACACACACACCCACGCATGCCACTTTATTAGGTACACATTGCTAGTAAAAGGTTGGACCCCCTTCTTCAGAACTGCCTTAATTCTTCGTGTTATACTTTCAACGAGGTGTTAGAAACATTCCTCAGAGATTTTGGTTGTTTATTTGAGTTACTGTTGCCTTTCTATCATCTGGAACCAGTCTGCCCATTCACCTCTGACCTCTCACATCAACAAGGCATTTTCGTCCACACAACTGCCGCTCACTGGATATTTTCTCTTTTTCAGACTGTTCTCTGTAAACCTTAGAGATGGTTTTGTGTGAAAATCCCAGCAGATCAGCAGTTTCTGAAATACTCAGACCAGCCAGTCTGGCACCAACAACCATGCCACGTTCAAAGCCACTTAAATCACCTTTCTT
Source organism: Pygocentrus nattereri (assembly GCF_015220715.1). Classification (NCBI taxonomy): domain Eukaryota; kingdom Metazoa; phylum Chordata; class Actinopteri; order Characiformes; family Serrasalmidae; genus Pygocentrus; species Pygocentrus nattereri. The sequence continues at coordinate 19,020,635 of NC_051227.1, forward strand.
CCCCATTCTGATGCTCGGTTTGCACTTCACCAAGTTGTCTTGACCACCTCTACATGCCTAAATGCATCGAGTTGCAGCCATGTGATTGGCTGATTAGCGATTTGTGTTAAGAAGCACTTGAACAGGGGTACCTAATAAAGTGGCTGGTGAGTGTATATGTAATGTGTGTTTTTTTCTGGGCCATGGAATTAATTGGAAACAGAAGCACTGGTGCAATGTACAAAATGTGCAGTAAACAAAATGAAAGGTGTTGTGCTCCTGTTATCTCAGATTAAGGGCCTTAAGAGCTTATATGAGATTTCCTCCAATAAATAATCCTCTTATATATGGAGTAAACATGTTCTTGTAACTTTTGAAACTTTACAATAACTTGCTCTGGGTTCAGCATGACATTGTGTTTATTTTGAGGAATTTAAATGACCAAAAAAATTGTTTTTGTAGCCATGAGTGTCCTGTATACTTTACCTATAATGCATTATTACTCAATAAACACAGTTGCAAATACAACTGAAAACAAAACTTGTATTCACTGAATTAATTCATTTCACATAATCCGAGATGTGATAAGGAATTGAAAAGTATGTGCGCTCAAAAAAGGTAAATTTCAGTTAGTGTTGTGAAGTGGTTCCACGCAAATTGGATTCTTCCTTTTCATTTACTGCCTTATATTCACACAGTACAACTGTTAGCTCCATCATTGCCAGCAACTGTCTTGAAACTATCGGTTTTACACAACTACATGCATTTGTTGAATAATGGTAACAAGACAGAAGTTAGCAGCACCACCAAGAGTGTGATTTCATATTTTTGAATGTGGGGGACATCAGATGACTCTTTGTACATGCTCTTGTAGACCAAATCATCACAGCACAATGATTATTGTACTGTGCAGATTTATTATACACAAGTTTACATTTTTACAACAATTTTACAACAAGTTTTTTTTTTTTTTTTTTTGAAAGTATCGAATTCTATATTGGCTGGAACTCAATATTTTATAAGGCAGATCAGGAGCAGGGACAAAAAAATTATTGGAACACGTTTCAAAACCTTTTTGGAGATTGATCCTATAATTATACATCTAGGATTAGGGTTGATCAAGGTGCACTACAGCTATTGTCTCACAAGCCATGACTTCTGTTGCAGACAGTAGAAAGAGAAACTGCTTTAGAGAAACTGGTTCTGCTGAGTCTGTGTTTCAACAATTCAATTTTAAGGGATGGAATGTAGCAGCCTCAAACTGGCTTCTCTTCCAGAGCCAAGGAACTGAGAGAGTGATCAGTTGGGATTTAGGCAGGACTTGTGTTTAGTGCCAAGTGTATAAAAATGCCATGCAAGGCTAGCTTGCTGCATATTTACTCAGCTGAACTGATGGACATGGGACAGGTCCCTTGTATACACTGTTGAACTTCTCACAGGTTCTCCATATTTAGCAACTTATGTTGACAATTTTAGCTTGAGTGTTTTTTCAGAGTAAGTGATCTTACTAAAGTATTGACAAATTAGAATATGAAACTAAATGAGAAATGATCTTTTTCAGCTAAACATTTTCTTCTATGTCATTTTATATATACAAACTAATAATGGATTCAAATTTCTCCATATATACAACATCGTTGACTTTGGAGTCACTGGAATTACCTCCATCTAATATTTTTCCAGCATTCATATTTGGAACTCTCACTTATTGTACCATTTTGTTTTTAAATATGACTGTGTTACTAACAATTGCTCTGAATCAAAAACTTTATAAGCCTATGTATATATTGTTGTTTAACTTGCCACTCAATGATATGGTGGGTGCCTCAGCCTTTTTCCCTCAGCTGGTGTCTAGTATTCTGTCACAGAATAGGTCCATCACTTACTCTGCTTGTTTTGTACAAGCTTTTCTGACACATATGTATGGTGCCGGAGCATTTCTCATTCTCAGTGCTATGGCTTATGACAGATATGTTGCAATTTGTTGTCCATTGAAATACAACACTTTGATGTCTCCAAATAACTTGCTGAAAATAATTATAATAATGTGGATCTTAAATTTTACTTCGATTGGTTCACTACTTGCATTGAACTACCGCAAAGAGATTTGCAGCACACAAATAGTTGACATTTTCTGTAATAATCCATCTTTAATGAAGCTGGTATGTGGAGATACGAAGGTAAATAACTACTATGGACTGTTTGTAACAGCTTTTTTTGAAGGTATGCTTCTGCTGATAGTGGTCTTCACATACGTCCAGATCTTAATCACTGTTATTACAAAAAGACAGTCTGACGCCAAAAGTAAAGCAATTCAGACCTGTGGTACACACTTAATTGTTTTCTTGTGCTTCGAGTTCACCACACTGTTTCTCTTTATAGCTCACAGACTTGAGTCAGCACCCCAAAACTTACGAAGGGCCTTAGGTGCTTCTGCCTTGATTTTTCCTCCAATACTTAATCCTCTAATATATGGGCTGAAAACAAGAGAAATTCGACAGAATCTTATTTTCCTTTTCCATAAGAAGGTTTTACCAACAAAACAGAAAAACAAAACAAAGCACAGTGAAAAGACAATTGCAGTAAGAAATATCTGGAAACAATGAAAATATTAAAAAAATCATGTTCTTTAAATATTGCAATATGTCTTATATCCAGTAAAAACAACTACAGTAGGAAAAATTGTTTTGGCTGCTGTTAATTCATAGTGAGTCTCAGTGGTTCTTCAGTTCATTTTTGGCCGAGAGTGACACTGTATCTGGAGCGAATGTAAATAATAAATAAAATGTTTTTTGCAGTTTCTCTCATGTGCGTTACTGTTTTTAAAACCAATTTATTGTAAATATTACCCATAATCACTCATCACAATTTAAACCTGTCCCAAATGGCACAATAAAAATTCAGAACTTGATTTCTATTCAACATTGTGATATTGTTTTTTGCAAAACTACAGAATTTTTTTTTACTGGGCCATTAATTGGAAACCTATGCACTGGTGAAATGTACAATGCAATAAACAGTGTTGTGTTCCTGGTCTCATAGATTAAGATTTGAAATTTTGAAACTTTACAGCAACTTGTTTTAGGGCCAACATGACACTGTTTATTTTAAGGAATTCAACAAGTTAGTTTATATGATCAAAAATGCAATTTTGCATTTTGTGTTGTATTCTTCTTTACCTATAAAGCATTATTACTGAATAAACATAGCTATAATTGCATTCACTGAATGAAATCATTTCACTGTGGTTATTGTGGTAATAAATAGAAAACTATGTACCCTCAAAAAACTATATATAACATATAATCATATTATGGCAATCTGAATAGGAAATATTTAATGAATACACTATCTATCTATCTATCTATCTATCTATCTATCTATCTATCTATCTATCTATCTATCTAATATATATATATGCTACAGCGCCTCTCCATGGATCACCACCTTATCGTGGTGGAGGGGTTTGCGTGCTTGAATGATCCTAGGAGCTATATTTTCTGGGACAAAAGTTCCTGGTAGGGTCTCCCATGGCAAACTGGTCCTAGGTGACAGGTCAGACAAAGTGTGATCCATAATAACCCCTATGAAAACACAAAAACAGGACTTGTGTACCCTGCCCGGAATAGGGTTACTGGGGCCCGACCCTGGAGCCAGGCCTGGGGGAGGGGCTCGCCAGCGAGTGTCTGGTGGCCGGGCCCAGCCCAAAGGAGTTACATGAGTCCCCCCTCTCGTCGACCCACCACCAATGGGAGGGGCAGTAGTAGGGGTTCTGTGTTCTGTGGATCGGGCAGTGTCCGAAGGCGTGGGCCTTGGCGTTCTGATCCTCAGTTGTTGAAACTGGCTTTTGGAACTTGGAACGTTACCTCACTGGAGAGGAAGGAGCCTGAATTGGTGAGCGAGGTTGAGAGATACCGTCTAGATATAGTCAGGCTCACCTCAACACACAGCTTGGGCTTTGGGTCCAATCTCCTTGAGAGGGGCTGGACTTTATTCTTTTCTGGAGTTGCCCATGGTGAGAGGCAGCGGGCAGGTGTAGGCTTTCTCATAGCCCCTCGACTCGGTGCCTGTATGTTTTTTCCGGTGGACGAGAGGGTAGCTTCCCTACGCTTTCAGGTTAGGGAACGGGTCCTTATGCACTGAACAGCAGTTCAGAGTACCCAGCCTTCTTAGAGTCCTTGGGAAGGGTGCTTGAAAGTGCCCCTCCTGGAGACTCTATTGTCCTACTGGGGGACTTTAACGCTCACATGGGCAATGACAGTGAGACCTGGAGGGGTGTGATTGGGAGGAATGGCCTCTCTGATCTGAACCCGAGTGGTGTTCAGTTTTTGGACTTCTGTGCAAACTACAGTTTGTCCATCACGAACACCATGTTTGAACACAAGGATGTCCATAAGTGCACATGGCACCAGGACACCCTAGGCGAAAACCTGTGTATTCAGATTCAGATTCAGATTCCTTTATTGATCCCAGGGGGAAATTGCAGTTGTTACAGTTGCAGCCATTTATGTAAAAATAAACACTTTACTAATAATTTAAGACAATATATAGAATTTACAGTATGTACACCAGATTTAAGTACTTAAGAATATAGTAAGGTGGCGGTGATTGTGATAATGTGAAACATCAGGTATAAAGCAATTACAATTATTTAAATTAAGTTAGTGTCCCTCTGAGTTATTGCACACACAATTGTTATTATTGCACATATGAACAGTTTGGTATTGAGTTTTGTGAATCACACACTGAGGGAGGAGTTATAGAGTTTGATGGCCACAGGTAAGAATGACTTCCTGTGGCGCTCTGTGGTGCATTTTGGTAGAGTGAGTCTTGAGCTGAATGAGCTCTTGTGTCTTATCACCTTGTCGTAGAGTGGGTCAGAGCCATTGTTCATAATGGCCCAACGTTTATACAGCGTCCTCCTCTCCGACACTGCCTGCAGCGATGCCAGCTCCACACACACAACATCGCCGGCCTTGCGGATCATTTTGTTGAGTCTGTTGGAATCTGCCACCCTCAGCCTGCTTCCCCAGCATGCAACAACATAGAGGATACCACTCGCCACCACAGACTCATAGAAGATCCTGAGCATAGTCCGGCAGATGTTGAAGGACCTCAGGTGCCTCAGAAAATAGAGATGACTTTGGCCCTTCCTGTAGAGGGTGTCAGTGTTCTTAGCCCAGTCCAGTTTATTGTCAATATAGACACCCAGATATTTGTAATCATCCACAGTGTCCACACTGACCCAGCTGATGGACACAGGGGTCACCGATGCCTTGTCCCTCCTCAGGTCCACCACCAGTTCCTTTGTCTTTGTCACATTGAGCTGCAGGTGGTTCCGCTCGTACCATGCGACACAGTCCTTCACCGTTGCCCTGTACTCATCCTCTTCACCCTTGCTGATACATCCAACTATTACAGAGTCATCAGAAAACTTCTGAAGGTGGCAAGTCTCTGTGCAGTAGCTGAAGTCCATGGTGTAGAGGGTGAAGAGGAAGGGAGAGAGGACAGTACCTTGTGGGACTCCATTGTTGCTGACCACTCTGTCCAACACACAGTGCTGCAGGCGTACGTACTGTGGTCTGCCAGTCAGGTAGTCAACAATCCAGGCCACAAGGGGGGCATCTACCTGCATCACTGTGAGCTTATCACCCAGAAGAGCAGGCCAGACGGTGTTAAATGCACTGGAGAAGTAAAAAAACATGACCCTCACAGAGCTGGCTGGCTTATCCAGGTGAGCATAAACTCGGTTGAGCAGGTAGGTGATGGCATCTTCAACTACGACGAGCCTCTCCATGGTCTTCATGACGTGAGACATCAGTGCCACTGGCCTGTAGTCCTTGGCGTCACTGGGTCGTAGCGTCTTTAGGACAGGAACAATGCAGGATGTCTTCCACATCATGGGGACCCTCTGGAGACTCAGGCTCAAGTTGAAGACAAGTTGAAGTACTCCACAAAGTTGGGTGGCACAGGCTTTAAGCACCCTGGGTGGAACCCCATCAGGGCCTGCAGCCTTGTTTGTGTGGAGTCTCTTCAGTTGTCTTCTCACCTGGTCAGCAGTGAGACACACTGTAGAGGTGGTGTGTGGGGGAGGGATGGAGGTGTGAGATGGGCTGTCACAAGAGGGGGGCAGGCTATCAGGAGAGGGAGGGGGGATGAGTGGTTTGGTCTGCTGAGGACTGGCAGCAGAGGAGTCAGGCTGGAGGGGACAGAGCCTGCCGCGTCAAATCTGTTAAAGAATAGATTTAGCTTGTTGGCCCCCTCCACACTGACCTCTACTCCTCTGTTACTATTACTGAGACCGAAGTCGCTATGGTAGTTAAGACACTGCTTGGTGGCAAGGCTCCAGGGGTGGATGAGATCTGCCTTGAGTTCCTCAAGGCTCTGGATGTGGTGCCTCTTTTTAAAAAAGGGGACCGGAGGGTGTCTTCCAACTACAGGGGAATCACACTATTAAGCCCCCGTGCTAAGGTCTCTGCAGGGGTTCTGGAGAAGAGAGTCCGGCTTATAGTCGAACCTCGGATCCAGGAGGAGCAGTGCGGGTTCCGCCCTGGTCGTGGAACACTGGACCAACTCTTCACCCTCTCCACGATTCTGGAGGGTTCATTGGAGTTTGCCCAACCAGTCCACATGTGCTTTGTGGATCTGGAGAAGGCGTTAGACTGTGTTCCCTGGGGTATTCTGTGGGAGGTGCTTCGGGAGTATGGGGTACATGGCTCTTTGCTATGAGCCATTCAGACCCTGTACAAACAAAGCCGGATTTTGGTTCGCATAGCCGGCAGTGAGTCAGACTCATTCCCAGTGAGAGTTGGACTCCGTCAGGGCTGCCCTTTGTCACTGATTATATTTATAATTTTTATGCATAGAATTTCTAGGCACAGTCAGGGGATGAAGGGTGTCCGGTTTGGTGACCTCAGGGTCACATCGCTGCTGTTTGCAGATGATGTGGTCCTATTGGGGACATCAGGTCGCGAACTTCAGCTTGCGCTGGATTGGTTTGCAGCCGTGTGTGAAGCGGCCGGGACTAGAATCAGTACCTCTAAATCCGAGACCATGGTTCTCAGGCAGAAAAGGGTGGAGAGCCCTCTCTGGGTCGGGGATAGGCTCTTGCCTCAAGTGGAGGAGTTCGAGTATCTCGGGGTCTTGATCACGAGTGATGGTACAAGGGAGCGGGAGATTGACAGGTGGATTGGTGCTGGGTCAGCAGTGATGCGGGCTCTTTACCAGTCTGTTGTGGTAAAGAAAGAGCTGAGCCATAAGGCAAGGCTCTCGATTTACCGGTCGATCTACATTCCCACCCTCACCTATGGTCATGAGCTTTGGGTAATGACCAAAATAATAAGATTGCGAATACAAGCGGCCGAAATGAGTTTCCTCCGCAGGGTGTCTAGACTCTCCCTTAGAGATAGGGTGAGAAGTTCGGTCATCTGGGAGGGACTCGGATTAGAGCCGCTGCTTCTTCACGTCGCCAGCTGAGGTGGTTCGGGCATCTGGTTAGGATGCCTCCTGGACGCCTCCCTCGGGAGGTGTCACAGGCAAGTCCACCTGGGAGGAGACCCCGGGGAAGACCCAGGACACGCTGGCGTGACTATATTGTCCAGCTGGCCTGGGAGCGCCTCGGAATCCCCCTTGAAGAGCTAGTGGAAGTGGCTGGGGAAAGGGAGGTCTGGGCCTCATTGCTTAGGATGCTGACCCCGCGACCTGAACCCCGGAGAAGTGGAAGATAATGGATGGATGGATGGATGGATGGATGGATGGATGGATGGATGGATGGATGGATATGCTACAATGCTACAACACACTCTTCACCAAAAGTCCCTCTCTGTGCAGAAAAAAATTTGTTATTTTTATTTTCAAATTTTATTATTACATTCTTTAATCTCAGTCTTTGATCTATGTATATAAAAAGGTTTGTTCCATATATATACACACATGTTTTCATTGTATATACACTCACCGGCCACGTTATTAGGTGCACATTGCTAGTAAAAGGTTGGACCCCCCTTTGTCTTCAGAACTGCCTTAATTCTTCGTGTTATACTTTCAACAAGGTGTTGGAAACATTCCTCAGAGATTTTGGTTGGTTAGTTGAGTTACTGTTGCCTTTCTATCATCTGGAACCAGTCTGCCCATTCACCTCTGACCTCTCACATCAACAAGGCATTTTCGTCCACACAACTGCCCCTCACTGGATATTTTCTCTTTTTCAGACCATTCTCTGTAAACCCTAGAGATGGTTGTGCATGAAAATCCCAGCAGATCAGCCATTTCTGAAATACTCAGACCAGCTCGTCTGGCACCAACAACCATGCCACATTCAAAGCCACTTAAATCACCTATCTTCCCCATTCTGATGCTTGGTTTGCACTTTAGCAAGTTGTCTTGACCACCTCTACATGCCTAAATGCATCGAGTTGCAGCCATGTGATTGGCTGATTAGCAATTTGTGTTAAGAAGCACTTGAACAGGTGTACCTAGTAAAGTGGCTGGTGAGTGTATATGTAATGTGTGTTTTTTTCTGGGCCATGGATTTAATTGGAAACAGAAGCACTGGTGCAATGTACAAAATGTGCAGTAAACAAAATGAAAGGTGTTGTGCTCCTGTTATCTCAGATTAAGAGCCTTAAGATCTTATATGAGATTTCCTCCTATAAATAATCCTCTTATATATGGAGTAAAAACAAAAGAACTCTCAGAATTTTTTTTCCATAAACTTTCCCCAACAAAGCAAAACAATAAAATATAAATAAATACATAAATGAACGAATAAATAAATGGAGTAAAAACAACTGCTATAAGAAATTAACTTTGCCTACTGTGAATTTATGGTGAGCCTCTGGTTTTCTGTTCGTTCCTCTTTGGCCAGGAATGTAATTTTATGGTCTCTAACCAGTGATAAATAACAAATTCCATGTTTTGTAATTTTGTAGTTTCTCACGCTTATTGCTGTTTTCAAAACCAATTTCTTTAAAATGTCACCCATAAATCACTTATCAGCACAAAATCAGGAATTTTTATTCAAGATGGTGATGTTCTTGTAACTTTTGAAACTTTACAATAACTTGCTCTGGGTTCAGCCTGACATTCAGTTTATTTTGAGGAATTTAAATGACCAAAAAAATTGTTTTTGTAGCCATGAGTGTCCTGTATACTTTACCTATAATGCATTATTACTCAATAAACACAGTTGCAAATACAACTGAAAACAAAACTTGTATTCACTGAATTCATTAATTTCACATAATCCAAGATTGATGTGATAAGGAATTGAAAAAAATGTGCGCTAAAAAAGGTAAATTTCAGTGTTGTGAAGTGGTTCCATGCAAATTGGATTCTTCCTTTTCATTTACTGCCTTATATTCACACAGTACAACTGTTAGCTCCATCATTGCCAGCAACTGTCTTGAAACTATCGGTTTTACACAACTACATGCATTTGTTGAATAATGGTAACAAGACAGAAGTTGGCAGCACCACCAAGAGTGTGATTTCAAATTTTTGAATGTGGGGGACATCAGATGACTCTTTGTACATGCTCTTGTAGACCAAATCATCACAGCACAATGATTAATGTACTGTGCAGATTTATTATACACAAGTTTACATAAGTTTTATTATTATTATTTTAAAAAAGTATCGAATTCTGTATTGGAAAAAAAATAATTGGAACACGTTTCAAAACCTTTTTGGAGATCAATCCTATAATTATACATCTAGGATTAGGGTTGATCAAGGTGCACTACAGCTATTGTCTCACAAGCCATGACTTCTGTTGCAGACAGTAGAAAGAGAAACTGCTTTAGTGAAACTGGTTCTGCTGAGTCTGTGTTTCAACAACTAAATTTTAAGGGATGGAATGTAGCAGCCTCAAACTGGCTTCTCTTCCAGAGCCAAGGAACTGAGAGAGTGATCAGTTGGGATTTAGGAAGGACTTGTGTTTAGTGCCAAGTGTATAAAAATGCCATGCAAGGCTAACTTGGTGCATATTTACTCAGCTGAACAGATGGACATAGGACAGGTCCCTTGTATACACTGTTGAACTTCTCACAGGTTCTCCATATTTAGCTACTTATGTTGACAATTTTAGCTTGAGTGTTTTTTCAGAGTAAGTGATCTTACTAACATATTGACAAATTAGAATATGAAACTAAATGAGAAATGATCTTTTTCAGCTAAACGTTTTCTTCTATGTCATTTTATATATACAAACTAATAATGGATTCAAATTTCTCCATATATACAACATCTTTGACTTTGGAGTCACTGGAATTACCTCCATCTAATATTTTTCCAGCATTCATATTTGGAACTCTCACTTATTGTACCATTTTGTTTTTAAATATGACTGTGTTACTAACAATTGCTCTGAATCAGAAACTTTATAAGCCTATGTATATATTGTTGTTTAACTTGCCACTCAATGATATGATGGGTGCCTCAGCCCTTTTCCCTCAGCTGGTGTCTAGTATTCTGTCACAGAATAGGTCCATCACTTACTCTGCTTGTTTTGTACAAGCTTTACTGACACATATGTATGGAGCCGGAGCATTTCTCACTCTCAGTGCTATGGCTTATGACAGATATGTTGCAATTTGTTGTCCATTGAAATACAACACCTTGATGTCTCCAAATAACTTGCTGAAAATAATTATAATAATGTGGATCTTAAATTTTACTTTGATTGGTTCACTACTTGCATTGAACTACCGCAAAGAGATTTGCAGCACACAAATAGTGGACATTTTCTGTAATAATCCATCTTTAATGAAGCTGGTATGTGGAGATACGAAGGTAAATAACTACTATGGACTGTTTGTAACAGCTTTTTTTGAAGGTATGCTTCTGCTGATAGTGGTCTTCACATACGTCCAGATCTTAATCACTGTTATTACAAAAAGACAGTCTGACGCCAAAAGTAAAGCAATTCAGACCTGTGGCACACACTTAATTGTTTTCTTGTGCTTCGAGTTCACCACACTGTTTGTCTTTATAGCTCACAGATTTGAGTCAGCACCCCAAAACTTACGAAGGGCCTTAGGTGCTTCTGCCTTGATTTTTCCTCCAATACTTAATCCTCTAATATATGGGCTGAAAACAAGAGAAATTCGACGGAATCTTATTTTCCTTTTCCATAAGAAGGTTTTACCAACAAAACAGAAAAACAAAACAAAGCACAGTGAAAAGACAATTGCAGTAAGAAATATCTGGAAACAATGAAAATATGAAAAAATCATGTTCTTTAAATACTGCAATATGTCCAGTAAAAACAACTACAGTAAGAAAATTATTTTGGCTGCTGTTAATTCATAGTGAGTCTCAGTGGTTCTTCAGTTCATTTTTGGCCGAGAGTGACACTGTATCTGGAGCGAATGTAAATAATAAATAAAATGTTTGTTGCAGTTTCTCTCATGTGCTTTACTGTTTTTAAAACCAATTTATTGTAAATATTACCCATCATCACTCATCACAATTTATCCTGTCCCAAATGGCAAAATAAAAATTCAGAACTTGATTTCTATTCAACATTGTGATCTGTTCAACAGAATTTGTTTTTTACTGGGCCATTAATTGGAAACCTATGCACTGGTGAAATGTACAGTGCAATAAACAGTGTTGTGTTCCTGTTCTCATAGATTAAGATATGAAATTTTGAAACTTTACAGCAACTTGTATTAGGACCAACCTGACACTGTTCATTTTAAAGAATTCAACAAGTTTGTTTATATGATCAAAAATGCAATTGTCTTGTATTCTTCTTTACCTATAAAGCATTATTACTGAATAAACATAGCTTTAATTGCATTCACTGAATGAAATCATTTCACTGTGGTTATTGTGGTAATAAATAGAAAACTATGTACCCTCAAAAAATCATATAAAACAATCATATTATGGCAATCTGAATAGGATATATTTAATGAACACACCATCCATCCATCCATCCATCCATCCATCCATCCATCCATCTATCTATCTATCTAGCTATCTATGTGGAATGAACATTGATATATAAAATGTTCCTTCCATATATATGTATATACAATGAACAAGGGGGGGGCAATGCTACAACACACTCCTCACCAAAAGTCCCTCTCTGTGCAGGAAAACAATTGATGTTATTTTTATTTTTGAATTATATTATTACATTCATTTATCTCAGTGTTTGATCTATGTATATAAAAATGTTCATTCGATATATATCAGTTTTCATTGTATATACACTCACCAGCCACTTTATTAGGTACACATTGCTAGTAAAAGGTTGGACCCCCTTTTGCCTTCAGAACTGCTTTATTTCTTCGTGTTATACTTTCAACAAGGTGTTGGAAACATTCCTCAGAGATTTTGGTTGGTTAGTTGAGTTACTGTTGCCATTCTATCATCTGGAACCAGTCTGCCCATTCTCCTCTGACCTCTCAAATCAACAAGGCATTTTTGTCCACACAACTGCCGCTCACTGGATATTTTCTCTTTTTTGGACCATTCACTGTAAACCCTAGAGATGGTGGTGCGTGCAAATCCCAGCATATCAGCAGTTTCTGAAATACTCAGACCAGCTGGCACCACCTCTACATGCCTAAATGCATTGAGTTGCAGCCATGTGATTGGTTGCTTAGCTATTTGTGTTCAGAAGCACTTGAACAGTGCCTAATAAAGGGGCCGGTGAGTGTATATCAATATTCTTTCCATATATATCATAATTTCATTAAATATTTCCTGTTCCGCTTCCCATTATATATGCATCGCACAGAGTGCGAGATTCTGAATTACCAGCATAAAGGCAAAACACTGTTGGAGAAGACACCTAATTCAATAATTAAATGGATTTATTTAAATTACAAACAAAATACATAACATAAAATGTTCACACTTTTAAAAGAAACAGGAATAAAAAAAATTGTATATTTCACATAGACTATCGTCATAAATTCACAGGCATTCCATTGTCCATTAACATTGAATTAACAATAAAATCACAAGGAGCAGTCCACTAGAAAAGCCATGCATAATAGTCCAAAAGTCCGCCTAGCTTGGCAGGGAGTTGGAAAGGCTCGTTGTCTCGCTTTCACAGGCAGGATCCAGCTACTCCACAACTCTATGGGCAAACAATAAAACCATCTCAGTCACAGCCACACACCGCTGAAGAAATCACACACGCACTTGTTCAGGCAAACCAACTTCCCTTTACTCAACTTTAATGCGCGTTGAACCAAACTCCGTACTCAGTCGCTGGCACCAAGTTGTCGGGCTTCCGCAGGCAAGCTCCCGACCATGCCCAGTGACTTCAGCTTGCGTTGAACTGAACTTCATGTCAGTTCTTTTTCTAACTTCATTCGTGTTTTCACTGTGGGAATCGCCTTGGGCGTGACCAACTACGGAAGCTCCAATGACATTATGTCTGTCGATGACAGACAGATCGACCTGGCTCTGCCCCTGCCCTATAGCCACGGTCGACCTCTTCGACTGAGTCATTCACACTTTCTTCCCGTGAAGAACGACAAGCTTCCTCAGCGCTCCAGGCAAGGCTATGCTCACTTAACAGTTTTCAGACGGTCTGTCTTTTTGCCAAAGCTTGTGTTTACTTTTGCAAAGTAATGCTACGAAGAGGCAATTTTTTTTACAGCGGCTGGCAGCTAGTAGAACTAGCATTCAGAGTTTTAGCTAACGGGTCACGCCAAGCTCGCTCTGAACTGGCTGTGCTAATCGAACTCTTCCTTCAGGCTAGCATGTTGTGGCGAGTTGAGATGACAAGTTTGATAAAAATTCTCTTCTCTCTCAGTATCATGTCTACCACCCCCGCCAAAGGGAAGGAACTGGACACACGTGCCCAGCGTCATGTGGAGCCACCATCTCGGGCAGGGACCCTCATCCACTGTGCATCGTTTGCATGGGCGCTAAACACGCTCAGGCGGCTCTAGCCGATCCGCAAACATGTAGCCACTGTGCTTTGATGCCACAGAAGATTCGAGAGAGGAGGTTGCGAGTAGCTGTAGCGAACGGACAGGACCCCTACCTGCCCGGGGTTACAGCCAAAGCTACGGTCAGTGACCATCAGCTGCTCGGATGGCATGGCCAACTCCGATCTCCTCGATGGGGGCGATATGGAGGAAGATGAGGAAGATAAGTCCACCTTCCCCGCCCAACAGTCCAGACCCCCTAGCGCCCCCTTTGCAACTGCGGAGGATCGGAGACTGAACTGCTTATGCCCTGTCAGAGCCTTACATCAATATTTAGCTGGAACAGCAGAGATTCGAAGGCATGACCAGCTCTTTGTGTCATGGCCGCTCCTTATAAAGGGAAGTCATTGTCTCACCCAAGGCTTTCTCACTGGATTGTGGAGGCTATAGCCCTGGCCTATAAGTGTAAGGGCTCACAACCACCAGAGGACCTGAGAGCACACTCTACTAGGGGCATGGCAACATCTTGGGCTCTGTTCAGGATTTGTGGACCGCTGCTTGCTGGGCTTCTGGAAACACATTTCCACGTTTCTACAGATTAGATGTCACAGGCCCGTCCCTGGCACATGCAGTGCTAGGAGACAATGCTTCTACATCAGTCTAATGCAGCACCAGCACAGGGCCTTTGAGCTATGAATCAGTGGGATAGCACAATCTGGGAGTAGTCTCTCTCTCCCATAGTGAAACACTGAACAAAGTTAGAAAAAGAACGTTGGGTTACTTGACATAATCCCTGATTCTTTGATAACAGAGTGAGGTGTTTCACCAACACTTCCCTCTTTGCTTAGGTACGGGAAGAAATCTCTTTAGAATGACTCAGTCGGAGAGGTCGACCGTGGCTATAAGGCAGCGATTCCCATAGTGAAACACCTCACTCTGTTATCAAAGAACCAGGGATTACATCAAGTAACCCAACGATTCTCAGAATCGTCTTACTTTCGCAGCTTGCTTCGCACCAATGAGCACACTATGGGAGAAAGACAGCTCCTCAGTTGCGCGCACACACACACACACACACACACACACACACACACACACACACCCACCCCAAATTTGAGTAAATTCAAATGAATTGAGTTCTTCAATTTTATGTACTACATTATATTCACAGACTAAAGCTACTGACTGTCATTGCCAGCAACTGTCTTCCACTAAAATAAAACCGCTGAATCAGTTTCACCCAGCTACATGCATTTGTTGAATAATGGTAACAAGAGAAAAGAGATTAAAACCATGAAGATTGTGATTTAGGTTCACCCAACATGCATAATAGTACACATAATCTGCCTCAAGACAACTAGCTCTAAAGAAGGCTTGGGCACTCCCTAGTGCCCTGCTCTGCTGATAAAGGCCTGAACAACACAAAGATAGTTAATGCATCAAAATCCTTTAGCTCTGCCATTGTCACCAAACGTTTAAAAAAGTGACATACAACACTAATCTGTACACAGGGTGTAAAAATACATTTTGTACATAATTCTGAAAACTGGAAAGGGTACAAATACTCATTAAGCACAATATCAATTCTATCTATGTCAGACATTGTCAGTCCTATCTGTCAAGCATTCCTGCTTGCTGTTTCATTTGACACACAATACTGTACAGATCTACTGTACTGTAGATCTTCAGCTCCACCTCCACTTGCTTGCAATGAGTCATCTGCCAAAATGGCAAACAGCACTGGTTCACAGCTTTGCAAGCAATCTGGTTTGACAAAGGAAGCAGTATGAGAGTTGTCTGGACAAAGGGGAAATTAAAGGATATGAGCCAGTGCATATGCAAACAGTGCTACAGAACAGTACAAAAACTAGTAGTGCTAACACATCCAACCTGGCATAACACCTGAAAGACTGAAACATGAATACCTGTAGAAAAAAAGAAAAAAAAACTTGAAATGTGACATTACCTGAATCTGAAACCAGCACAAATGGTTCAGTAATGGCATTTTTCAAAAACTAAATGCATTCATAATTTATTTTAAAAATATTCAATTTTTTTGGATGTGTGGTAGCATTGCTATGTCTATTCTTGGATTGCTGCATATATTCACTGACTGTGAAACCATTAGTTTTCAACTGAAAAAATAAAAATTAAGTCAGTCTATTATCAGGGATTTTGTCTGTGAGGTTTAGGGCTAACCCCCTTAAAACTATCAGGCCTTACATTTTAGACAATAATCATGTTGGAGGGAGATGCTACTGTGCAGCATAACAAAAAGTTACTTTATCACACCTCCCTCCAACACTGGATGCCATGAAAAGCTAAACTGTTGCATATCAAATGTATGTGTCGTGATGGACATGAGAGATTCCTCACATGTTGCCACTACCATTTGAGCCCCAGCCTGTGATCACCCTCAAACTTAAACGTACTGCAAGGCCAGATATCAGCAAGTGATCAAGAAGCTCGAAGGGCTTGTGGCCTTTGAGCTTCGAGTACAGCTCAGCTTAACCAGTCATCTTTCAATGTGCGTGGAAGACAATTGTCGAGAATATTCTCTGTACTGGCACCCAAGTGGTGGAATGAACTCCCACTGGCTGTCTGTACAGCAGAGTCTCTTGCTGTCTTCAAACGCAAACTGAAGACATCTCTTTCCACAGCCCTTAAGTGAGCACTGAATTAAGTATTGATTGCAATATAGTGTGCTGCACTCATTTTATTGTATTGTACTGTGTATTGTAGTTTATTGTATTGTATCTTGTACAATACAAGATACTACAATACAAGATATCTACTCCTTTTCTCTGGGTATCAACGGTGACTTTGTTTCTAGCAGTACCTGAGAGCTCAGGACCGTCTTTCTCTCCACCCTATTGGTAACTAGCAAAGATACTTTCTCTAGATAGACAAAACACTTCTTGTAAGTCTCTCTGGATAAGAGCGTCTGCTAAATGCTATAAATGTAAATTGGTATCTTTCATGTGGGGCATTATCCAAATAGAGAGTGAAAAGGCATCCTAACAAATAGCAGAGACTGAGAACCGCCTACTTGACGGCAAGACGCTCCTTGTCTATGGTGCTTTACTTCTCCCTCACAGAAAGCTTGCGATTAATATACACCATAGGGTGATCATCATCTGACACCTAGGACAGAAGAGCCCCTAGCCCTTTGTCCAACCCACCCTCCCACAAGATAAAAAGAAAAACAAAGGCAGGCAAGTGCAATACCGGACCCCCCACAAACAACTGCTTTAACTTGAGAAGCCTGCAAACACTGCTCCATCCACTGGACTGGATATAGTACCCCCTCTTTAGTGAAATTGTTTAGTGGGCTGGTGACATCCGAATAGTTTAAAACAAACCTTGGGTAACAGCCAGCCATCTCAAGGAGCCATCTCACCTCCTTTTTGGTCTCAAGTCTTGGACTGGTCGCAATTGTGCAAGTCTAATCAATTTGGGGCCGTACCTGTCCACAACTGTAATCCAAACGATGAGGAGGATATTGCTTTTTTTGTGGGAAACTTGAGTCATGGCATGGGGCAAGCATCGAGTTTAGACATTGCATTGACTTCTATAATTGGCACAGATTCAATCAGATGACAGGGCCGCTCCAGTCACTGCTCAACTCGTCTACTGCTCCCATGTCAGTCATGGCCTTAAATATCTCCTAATCTAGTATTTTGGGATCTGGTAATCTATAGGGATAGCTGTGAGTAACTATCCCTAGAGGTGTTTCAATGTGGTGCTCTATGCCTGGATTCTGGTCCCAACTCACTTCTCTGTAGGGCAGCCATTGCCAGAACAAGGACCACCTCTCTCCACGGTTTAAGGAGGTTGAGGTGGCATATCTGTAGTGAGACCTCCAAAAACGTTTCACCCCATAGTCAAACTCTTCATGTGACCTTAATGTCCCTGCCACTTTGTGAATAATTTTGAGATTGAAGTGGGGTGTAAAATGAGGACTTTCTCTCCTGGAGTAAATCCCTGCAGCTGAGCACCCCTTGTGTGTTTTTGCTATTTAAAGGGGCCTTCTCCCAATTTTCCCTAAAAATGTCTAGAAAGCCACAAGTCTTTCATCCACAAAGCAATTCAATGTTACGGGATGGCAGGGAGGCAAACCGAAGTGCATAACTGAAAGCCAGTAACAAAAAGGGCAGTAAGGAGATATATAGGAGCAATGGAGTGTGGTAGATGTTGCAAATGAGGTCACCTGGACCCAAGTTCGACCACCACTGTATTGAGCGGCAGTCTGTGGTGTTACTGATGTGCCACTGGGGCGACAGGCAACCACGGGCAAAGTACCTCAAGGAAGGTGGAAATGAAGAGTTGTGGAATAACAGTGTGCTCAAACAAAGGCCAAATGAAATAAATAATCAGACGAGAGGAAGGTTGGCTTTATGTTTGCCTGTTTTCTTTTTGAAAAGCAAATACTTTTGTATGGCTTTAAGGTGTTTCTTGTTCAAGCCTTCTTTTGAGCAGCTTTGGGGCAATTTCTCATTTGCTCTGCTCTGCTCATACTAAGTACCATACTGTTTACCACTCTACAAAGGTGTGACAAACACTGCCATTTGCTGCAGCCTTAAGTAGGGGAGCTCGCAGGTGTATCGCATGAGCCTGATTAGTTCATGGCTCCTCACTGCCGTCACCCTCTGCTGGCAACAGGCAGTGCAGGCTGGGCGCCTTGCTGCCGTTGCCCTCTGCTGCCAGTAGGCAGAGCCGGCTGGACCCTTACATTCAAAGGGTCCATCCCCAGGAGGTTTGCAGGACCTCTCTCACAGCAAACAATCAAGATTCTAGTCACCTATTGTCTAAAATTCTCATGCACAAACTTATGAATGATGTTTTTGGGGTCTGATTAAATCTTCTGAGCAGCCTGTCCATCCTGGTGGATGATAAACCCTGGTATAAATTTATTTAATATCCAATAATTTATATAGCTCACATAAAGTGGGTGATGTAAAAGTGGTGCCCTGCGCAGTTAGAATGTCAAGTTTTCAGCTCCAGAGATAACATGGAAGAGTGCCTCCACAACACTACATGCTGAAATGTTGCATAAAGGCACTGCTTCCAGGTATTAGTTGCATAGGCCACTAAGACTAATACAAAGTGGTACCCTTTTGCACTCCAGTCTAATGGCCTGACAAGGTCCAAACCATTGCTTTCAAAAGGGACCTCAATTAAGGAAAGGCCAGTGAGTTAACTAGTTGACATTCATGGTAAGATGCACACCACTTAGGTATATCACCTTAAATACCTGACCAAAAAAAATAAGCCATTAGGGTTCCCACCTCCATATGGAGACACTGATCTTAGAAATGGTTTGGTTCCCCACAACCCCAACATGCCTGCTCAGGCTTTATTCCAGCTCTTGTGTGCTCAACCAACACCACTTGTAGAGAGATGGCAATGGATGAGAAGGGAAAGAGTTAGCAGGACCAAAACATGCAGTGCACATACAAGGAAGAGGTTTTGGGTGAAATGCTTCTTTTTTTGCAGAGCTGGTACAGGGGGAGAAAGAAAGAAGCCATTCTTCAACTAGGAGCCATGTCCTGCAGGAGTCATGGAGCTGCTACATGAACACAAACACACTGGAGGATGGCTTTCTTCAGCTCTATGTACGCTAGTGATGAATGCATTGGGAGCTGCTGAGCGGTCAGATGGGCCTCCCCAGTAAGCAGGGGAATCAGTTGAACCACCCAGTCCTTCCCTTCCCACTGATAGTCGTCTGCACAACTTAAGATTTTTTTTCTTTTTTTACAATGTGATTCTTAAACCACATAAGGCCCCTAAAAGGCAGGTCTTTCATAATATTAGAAGGGTCCTGAACATCTTGTATGAGTGAG
This sequence comes from Pygocentrus nattereri, assembly GCF_015220715.1. NCBI lineage: Eukaryota > Metazoa > Chordata > Actinopteri > Characiformes > Serrasalmidae > Pygocentrus > Pygocentrus nattereri. The sequence continues at coordinate 19,040,355 of NC_051227.1, forward strand.
AAGGAACTAAAGTCTCTCTTGTTTTTAGTCACTTGATTCCAAGACTTTGACAGAGTCAAATGGCCATATCTGTTAAAGTTCTGCATCCAAGACCAACTGCAGAAGTATCAGCAACAGCCTTTACTATCCATCATTTTAATGGTTTTATGGTACTCATTCAGGGCACCTGCTTTGCCTTCTTTTATTTATATTAGCAATAAATCCCTTATAATAGAAAAAAAGGTTTTTGGCTATAAATGCTACTTTATAAAAAAAAAACAAAAAAAACTCAGTGACATTTTTGGAGAAGGTTCCTGTTTCCAAAAATCACTGCAGTGGCATGACTCTCATTCATTTACTCCCATTCACTCACTCAATCTTAGCACAGTGAAAACACTACATCCACCTCCTTAAAACAACAGAAAAGGCAATATTACAGGGACTTACAGTGAACTGAGAACTAGACATAGTGATAGTTAGAGCAACTTTTTATTCAGTCCTCCCACGTTTTATGCGGGCCTCTCTCAAATTCATACACATCAGGAAGACAGGAGCATCTTGTATTTCTCCACACACACAACCCAGAAACTGCAATTAGGCTAGTGTACAATTTTGGACATAACACACAGGCAGGATGGGTCTGAATTGTGTCTGAAACCTCTAGTGCAAAAGATTTAGTACATTAGGCCCAGAATAGTGGAGATTATGTAAAAAAGTTTTGCCATTAAGGTGGTGTACCATTAGAAAATGGAAAAGGAAGAGAAAGAAGAAAATATGTTGCAGAATGTTGAGTTTTTGTAAATGGAAAATAAAAATGAAAAATAAGTCAGGGGCTGGTATCCTTTAAATATTCAAATAATGTGAGAGTTAATTTGAAAAAAAAAATTTGAGAAAATTGAGAGTAATATTTGACCGAAATTCTCATCCTGCTTCTGTAAGGCAACAATGGCCCACAAATGCAGTGACATAGGGTGCATTTCTCTCCTTTGCCTCTCCTTTTCCCACAAAAACATATGCACACCATCCTGCATGTCTCACATATTGGCTTAGAAAATATGTAACTATACATCACGAACAAGGTACACTGCATATAGAAAAGGCAAACTGCTTTAGAGAAACTAAGTCTTCTGTCTTTTAACTAAAAATGTTTATGATAAGGAAATTACCAGCCCCAGAGTGATATTGCCTTACAGAGTGATGGTACTGAGAGGTGATCAGATGGGATATGGAAAGGACCTCCCTCCAATACTGAGTGTATAAAAATGCCATGAAAGGTGAAATTGCTGCACATTGTCATCTGTGCAAGTTTACGCACATACGCAGTTAAACTTGTGGCCAGTTCTCTCAAAGATTTGGAATTTTTAGCAACTTAAAGTGATCAGCGATTTTGACATGTAGGCTTTTTCTGTACATGAAAAAGAAGCAAAACAAAACACATAATGGATTTTAATTTTTCCATATATACATCTTTGACTTTAGAATCACTGGAATTGCCTCCCTCAAATGTTTTCCCAGCATTCATATTTGGAACTCTCACCTATTGTGCCATTTTGGTTTTCAATATGACTGTGTTGCTCACTATTGCTCTGAATCGGAAACTTCATAAGCCTATGTATGTTCTGTTGTTTAACTTGCCAATCAGTGATATGGTGGGTGCCTCAGCCTTTTTCCCTCAGCTGGTGTCTAGTATTCTGTCACAGAATAGATCCATCACTTACTCTGCTTGTTTTGTCCAAGCCTTACTGGTTCATCTGTGTGGAACTGGAGCAATTCTCACTCTCAGTGCTATGGCTTATGACAGATACATTGCTATTTGTTGTCCATTGAAATACAACACCTTGATGTCTCCAAATAACTTGCTGAAAATAATTATTATGATATGGATCTTAGATTTTACCTTGATTGGTTCACTACTTGCATTGAACTACCGCAAAGAGATTTGTAGCACAAAAATAGTGGACATTTTCTGCAATAACCCATCTTTGATGAAGCTGGTGTGTGGAGATACAAAGTTAAATAACTACTATGGACTGTTTTTAACAGCTTTTTTTGAAGGTCTGTCTCTGCTGATAGTGGTATTCACCTACATCCAAATCTTAATCACTGTTGTTGTTAAAAGACAGTCTGATGCCAAAAGTAAAGCGATTCAGACCTGTGGTACACACTTAATTGTATTCTTATGCTTTCAGTTCACCGCAGTCTTTGCTTTCATAGCTCATAGAATTGATGCAGCATCCCCAAGCCTACGACGGGCCTTTGGTGCTTCTGCCATAATATTTCCTCCAATAATTAATCCTCTAATATATGGACTGAAAACAAAAGAAGTTCGCCAGACTTTTATATTCTTTTTCCATAAGACATTTTTCCCAACAAAACAGAATAAACTGAGTGGGATGAAAAGTAAAAACTGCAGTAAAAAAAAAATAAAAAAAACAAAATTGATTATTTTACCAACTGCAAGTTGCTTTTTATAGGCACTCCATATAAAAGTGACATTTTATGTGAACATTTAAATAAATAGTTTTGTGATGTGCTCTGCCATATTTTGGGATGACCAGAAATCTGGGCCCAATGTAAATGAGGAATAGTGCTTAAGTATTATTCGGTGACAGACCAAATGGGAAAAATGACAATGCAGTAGAAAAGCTTGATGATGTTTTGTTTTTACTTTCACAAGCAATCAAATATCAACTATAAGAAAATAAATGAAGGATGTCTGTATTTGCATACAAGCTAATATTAAGTCAACAAATCCTTTCACCAGTCCAGATGATGCATACCTATGATGCACCTCTCCAAAGTAAATAATATTTAATATTCACATGCAATATCAGTTAGTGCAGTTTTGGCAACACAATGACTCCCTATTATTTTGTCTTTATCTTTTCCCTTGTATAATCACATACATTTTGTGTAACTAAACACTGTTTAAAATAACCATACAATTTGTAGACATGTCTGATGTTCAGTTTTAAGTATTTCACCTTTCATTGTCAAAATACAGATCTGAGAAAAGTAATCAAGAGATTTTAGGTTTGCACTTTTTCTAAGCTATATTGTAATTATTGTTAATTCACCTCAGCTTTGAATACAAGTAAGTTAATGTCAAATTTCAAGTTAGTACAACTCAATTAATTTAACTGAGTTTAATGTAATAATGCATAGTAAAACCACTAAATAATAAAATGAAAAGTTTACTTCGAAATTGTATAGTGGTTCTAAACAACTATGTTAAGTAGCATCTTAGATTTTGGTTTTAGATATTTTAGTATTACGTTCTCAGTGAATTCGAATAAAGTACATCAAAGTGAATTGAGTCAGTTCACATTAATTGGCCTTTATTTAACAATGTAACGATTATACATGTTCAGTTAATGTAATATGGTTGTGTTCACCTAATGAAAAGTAATGTTTACATTTACAGAACTTAAGTTGTTAATGTTCCACCCAGAAGCATAGCACCAAGGCACACAGTTTACTTGTTCTTAAGGTGCATCTACACTTGTAGCTTGGTTCCCTTTGTGATGACCCCTTTTGCGCCCTCTGCTTGCTCTCTTTCTCTCTCTCTCTCTATCTATCTCTCTCTCTCACACTCTCACACCAGGATTTTGGACCTCTCCTGAAGCTGAAAACGCTGGCTATGTCCGGTTTGGAGTCGCCATTATTTTTAATTCGGCATCACTCTAAATCTTTCCCCTCGGTAACCTTTCTTAACATTTCAATACTTAAAGCTTGAATAAAGATACTCATATTTTGTTATAAGTTTGTGGTCTGTCTCCTCTTTATGTTGCGGTCGTAACAAGCTGGAGGTAACATAAATTGGGGTGCTCGTTTGAATCAGTCATGTGATTTGGTACTTGATCTAAGTCATAAGATTGGGTGTTATGAAGTTGGCGTTTAAAGTAGCCTCGAGCCTGGTACGCCTTTGAAGAATAGAGAAAGGATTTAGTTAGCTGATTGGGTAGGTAGTTGGGAATCAGAGTTACTGGGAACTCAAGCTACAGGGTTCGATTTCCAGTGGTGTACAGGTTATCATTTACAGCATGGGGGAGATCCAGCGAGAGAGAGAGAGAGAGAGAGAGAGAGAGAGAGAGAGAGAGAGAGACGGTGATGGTGTCTGCGTGCATGTGTGAGATTTTCGCCAAAGTGGTGTGTCAGTGAAGGTTTAACAGAGTACAGCGTATCTGTATTTGGAGTTTAGTGATATGTTATATAGTTAAAGGTGGTATGTTAGAAGTAGCTGCGCTTACGTGAAGATAAAGGGCATTGTTTTTTTGTATTTAGACACGCATGGAAGGAAAGGCCTTTTTGAGTGGGTTTAGTGTAAAGTTCAAGGATTAGGGTTAACCTAAAATGGCCTTAGTGAAACTCTGTGTTGGGGTGTTGCTTGTTGGACATTAATTTGAATCAATGCTTTGTGGAGCAAGTGGTTTGAAATTATTTGATCAACGCTCCCGTTGTTATTTAAGTATGGCTTCTGTGGTGGATGCCTTTATTGCTGAGCTATCTAAGGAGTTACTTGATAGATGTTCTAAGGACCAGTTGTTGTACCTTGCTGAGAAATATAGTATTGCACTTACTAGCTGTTATGAAAAAATTTAAAACCCCCACCAGGGTCTCTTGTAAGTGTTTTAATTGAAAAAGGGGTTTTGCAAAAACCAATGCAAGTAATTATGCCAGAAGCATCCCTATCTTCTAGTGTAGTGAGTGAACTTAAGCTGAAGGAGTTAATGCTGCAGGAAAAGCAAATGTAGTTGGAAGCAGCTAAACTTGGATCTGAACATGAAGAAAGAGCTGCATCATGAGCTTGAAATGAGGAAATTAGAGTAGCAATTTGCATTAAAAAAATATTGTAAACCAATTGTGAGTCAATCAGTTGATGAAACTTCTCAGGTAAATGTTTAATCAGAGCTCATTTTTGATGTTGGGAGGAACCTTAGAATGGTTCCACCACTTTCTGAGAAAGAAGTAGAAGTAAAGAAGTATTTGTCTTACTTTGAATGTGTTGCACTGTCTTTGAAGTGGCCAAAGACAGTGAGGACTTTAATGTTGCACTGCGTTTTGACAGGGAAAGCACAGGAGGTATATTTGTTACTTAACTTAGAACAGAGCTCTGATTATGACAAGGCTAAATCCATTATTTTGCAAGCTTATGAGTTGTTACTCGAGGCTGTGTGTGAAGCATCTAGGACAACAGGATGTAATGTTGAGCTGTCCAGACCCTCCAGGCGTCTGAGTCGACCTCCTACCCTTTTTAGGTTCATGGACTCATCCATAACAGGTGCTAGGGTGAGTAAGCGACTCCTCGAGGTGATGGGTTTATCCGTTGCCAGGAGCTCATATTCTTCTGGGAATGACTGGTCTTGGGCTCGCTGTAGAACAATCCTTTCTGCTAGACGGTACTGATCAGCAGTAGTCAGAGAACTGGACGGGGTTTGTCCTTGGAGGTCCTGGACAGTGGAATCCAAGAGCTCCTGCCAGATAGTGTACATTTTGTCAGCCAGACTGAGTGATACAGATGAGATTCCAACCACTCCACAGAAGGCAGCCTTCCGAAGCTCCACTTTGGGTTCACAGGGTTCGGTACTTGGTCTCTCTAGCCTACTCTGGTTCCAACAAAGACCTTATATCGGCAGGACTGAGAGTGCAACCACGTTAACACAGTAGTGGAGTCCGACCATAGCTCTGTCCGGGCCACCTTCAAGGTGAGCTCTCCCTCCAGCACACAGGCTAGCTGCGCTGCCACGAGAGTGGCACAGAGTTCCAAGCGTGGAATAGAGTGTAGACGTTTTGGTGCTACTCATGAGCGAGCAAAGATGAAGGACAGGTGTATCTGGCCTTCTCGCTCCTTTAGTCCTCATGTAGGCTACAGCTCCATTGGCTTGTTCTGAGGCATCTGCAAAGATGTGCACCTCATGAGTGGCACCCTCTAAATCAGTGCCTGCGGATACATAGGCACGAGGAAAGGTAATAAAGGGTAGGGACCTGAGCTCATCCTCCCAGGTGGAACAGGCCTGCAGTAGCTCAGGAGGCAGATTGGGGTCATCGCAGCCTCTCTGTTTATCAGATAGCTGCCTAATGATAAACTTTGCTCGAGTAGAGAAAGGGAGTAGGTAACCTAAAGGATCATATTGAGTAGCTAAGACTCGATAAATGTTCCTCAGGGTGGTTGCCTCATATCTCACTGGTCTGTGTTTGTAACCCAAGGAGCCAGCTGAGGCCAAGGGTCGATTCCAGGGGGTTGGACTTATCTTGCGCCAGCCACAGGTCCAGGCTTTCAGATCTGGCTTCTTGTGGCAGGTGGCTCAGGACGCTAGGGTCATTACAGGCCCACTGACGCAACTCAAAGCCAGCAGAGGCTATCAGGTGCCTGAGTTGATCCACCATGAGCTTAGCTTCACCAGGCGTCCACACACTCTGCAGGCAGTTATCCACGTAAAAGCAGTTATCCACAGTGAACCGCAGGGTTTTTCCAGGCTGACTGTGGGTGGCCACATGACGCTGTAGCACAGAGGTAGCACAGCAGGGACTGCAGGTTGTGCCGAACGGGAGGACTTGCCACTCAAAGGTCCTTGGAGGTTCATCTACTTTCAGGATACGCCACTGGAACCTTAGCAGGGGACGTTCCACAGGAAGGAGGTGTACCTGATGGAACATCCCTTTAATGTCTCCACTAACTGCTATGGGATACTCACGGAATCTCACCAGGACTCCCAGCAGAGAAGCACCTAGGGTAGGACCAGGCAGAAGATACTGATTCAGGGTCTGGCCTAAGTATTGGTGAGAGCAATTGAAGACAAGGCAATCTTTCCTGTTGAGGCTGACAAGATGATGGGGTATGTACCACTCCTCTCTGAGGGTGGTCTCCTGGGTAACCTCCTGCACAGCACCTGCCTAAATGAGCTTCTGCATCTCATGTTTATAGGCCTCTGTCCATGTAGGATCCTTCAGGAGACACCTCTCTGAGCTATGCAGAATAGGCATGACTGATTCTCTTGGAGAGTGCAGTAGTGGCATCTTGGCATGATGCAGCAGTGGTGTATCATACCTCAGGATACCGCCTACCTGGATGCGGATTGAGCATCGCCACAGCCTGCTGATCCTGCTTCGACCTTGTCACCTCCCTATCGTGCCGCTGAGGTATGGTGTCTAATTGCCAGAGCCTTTCAAAGTGCCTGTATATATCATCTGTGGGCGGTGGAGACGAGATGTGCAAACACTGGGTAGGGTGAATTGAATGCCCCATGTCACGGATGGGTCGTGAACGTGTGTGAACTGCCGCTGGTCCACCAGGCAGGCTGAGTCTGACTGATCCTACAGGAGTTATAAGGTGAGGCTGATCGGAGCTGATGAGGAGTGATGGCTTAGCATCCCGTAAGGCAGGTATGGGGAGGCCTCGTAGGTGTCTGAATTTCCTTTGAAGGCATTCGATAGGGTAAGAATGCTGGGCTAGACTAAGGTGGCCTGCTTTGAAGGCACCCTTAATCTCATAGCTAGTCTGAGGGCTGGTCACTGGCGAGACACAGAAGGACACAGTGTGTCCATGAAGCACCTGAATGTCCTGACAAACTGTACACAGGGGGAGGGCCTCAGGAGTGCCTTTCATACCGAGGGACTTAGCTGCAGCTGGCAACAGCCTAGACCTCTCAGACCCATCGTCGAGGATTGCGAAGGTGTCCAGGGTCCGACTCCCATAGCGTATGAGCACTGGTACAACCTTCAGCAGGACACAATTCCCAGCATCATGTCAGTCAAGGTAGAAGGATTCAGAGGTGGCCAGGAGATGCATTCCCTGACAAAGGTTGCAGGGTTTCTTCAGGGTGCACTGGGCTGCCAGATGAGCTCGTGCGCAGCGCCAGCAGCGTTTATTAGCTTGGATCCATTCTTTAAGCTGGTCTTTGGAGAGTTTGGTGACCCCACTGCACTGACTAAAGTAGTGCTCCGTGCTCTCGCAGTAAGCACAGTAGGCTTTACTCTTGGCCTTCCCCTTCATGGAACATGCCTTTTGTGGCTGGAGGGTGGTCTCTGAGGGTTCTCCAGCACCATGCAGGACCATCACTGTCTGTCTTCCAGGGCGACTGTCCATCCTTGGGTTCTGCCTTTCCTTACTGGATCCCAGTGGCTGGGCTGTCAAAGCTCTGACACCATGACTCATAGCGGAGCCATTCAGACAGATCATATATGTTATGATTAGCCCCAGACTGCTTGGACCGTTTTCAGCGAAACTCAGCTCGCTGTTCGACTGGAAGCTTACTCAAGAGTTGTGCCACATGCGATCCACAGTTCAACTCAATTTCCCCTTCAGGGCCCAAGGTCTGCAACAGGCCCACTAGTGACTGGATCTGGAGGGAGAACCTCTGAAATGCCCCGATATCCCCACGCTTGATTTCTGGAGCTACTAACACAGCTGCTATTTTCTGCAAGGCTAGCTGGTGAGGCTGACCAAACTTATCGTGTAGGGCAGTCATAGTATCGGTGTAGGGAGCTGGTGAATTTAGATATGCATCAGCTATAATTTTAGCTTCATCCAGCTTCAAATGATCCACAAGTATCTGATACTTAAAGAGCTCCGTAGCGTCAAATGGGAGCAGGTTTCCTAGAGCTATGCGGAGTCTCGCGAATTCACTGGGGTCAGGATGAATAAGCTTTGGAATAGTAGGTTGGGGGCCTCTATACACTCGTTCAGGTGCAAGAGAAAGCATAGGATGGTTAGGGGGCCGCACGCCAGGTGTCGTCCCACTGGCTGTTGTGGGATGGTTGGTTGGTTGGGTCCAGTGTGGGGGTGTATTATTTTTGCTTGGACTGAGGCTAGGCGTAAGGGTGGCTGAAAGGCGGGTACCTGGGCATGAGGTCAGGTTTCTTGGTTAGGGGCGATAGCTGGGCCCAGGGAATACTGTTGTGTCACTGTTGGGAGCCACCAGGGCAGTGGCACAGAATCATCAGGGGGAGAGCAGACTTGGCTATCAGTTAATACTTTTTTGTCAAGCTTGAGGTTGCACATGCCCTTATCAAGGTTTTCCTCAGGTTCAGGCCATGCTGGAGGATCAGGCCAATCCTCTTCCCCCTTCTCTGGTTCTACTTTACCAGTGAAGCTCTCTGGAACTACAGTATGAACTTGTGGGGGCTTGTAGTTACTATAAGCTGGGACTGGATTGTTACATTGACTCAGTTCTACTCGGAGTGAGCGGGCCACAGCAATCAGCTCTTTAATTTCACTCCGTGCCTCATTAAGTTCCTTTATGCCGGCCTGAAGGGCCTGTTGTGACGGGAGAAGCCTAGTATTCTCCTCCTGGATAGCCCTGATCTCCTCACAGGCACGAAGGTCAGATAGATCTTTACCTTCCAGATCTCTCTGTGGAGGTGGGCTTGAGGCAAGCTGAGGGATCTCATGTCGCTCTGCCCCATATCGGCTACTATGGTGAGGCTGAGCTATGTGGAAGGGTGTAACTGACTCTAGACCCTCCCATGCTGGCAACACCCCTCTCTCAGTGGTGAGAGCAGGTGGGCCCCTCTGTATCTGGTTTCTTTCACTGTATCCCTCATAGTCCACTTCGAAGTCTTGTAATCGGGTCATCACATTCCATCTTGAATACTGCATCCGGCTCGAAGGACCATTTGTTGGGGAGGAGCTAAGTAGGTAGGGCTAACTTGTTTAGGGGTTTGCAGTAAACAAGATGGTGCATCGGTCAGGACACACGAGGAAGACGAGGAGACGTAAATTCTTCTACTAACCGTATTGTGATCCACAGTACTTGTTAGTACAGTTTGACATTCAGCATTGTCCACAGTCTGAAATAACAAATGAACATCATACTCTACTCTAATAGAAATATTCAGAATGGCTGAATCAGAGCATGAGCACTGGATAGAAGCTTTAAACAGTATAACATTCAGTTCTAGCAGGAATAATGGCTTAGGTAGCAAATATGACATTATTTCTCTCTAGTAAATAAGCACACTAGCATATGAGCATTCCTGAGGGTCTGGCGACCCGTCTGGCCGACTCGGGAATTACATTCTCATGTCCATGTGCGACGGCCATTTTCCGCACAGAACAGCAACATTCCTGCAGCATGACCAGCTTGTAATAACTCAGAGAAAGGACGAATACAGCCCTCAAAGAAATCAACACTATTCCCCAGTAGTCAGTAATAACAAGAACTTCCTCGCGATGCTGCTCTTTTCTCCTCTTTCTTCACGTAATACGAACTTAACTTTCATAAGGAGTGAATATGGACAGCCGATTTAACAGTAACTTACTTGTCGTCACCAACTCAATGCTCGGAACATCATAAACTGAACTTCATAGGGAGGCAGGGGGAAGACTGGCAAGTATGACTGGAAATAAGGTGGTACACACAGCGTCCAAGCTACTGCTTCTTTCTCTCGTCCTCTCTCTCTCTCCGTTTGGCCACGTACTTTCGTGACTCTGCTGCATGAGCGTTAAAGAGATAGGCACCCACTATTGAAACACCAGAGCCTTTGCTACACTGACTGTAATGTGTCAGTCTACTAGCTATCTTGCAGCATATCCTGTATAATCAATAAACACGAAGGCTATTTTAAAGACGTTGACTACCTGTCCGTGTTTGGCATTCCAAAAATAATTCAGTCCAACCAGAGGTCTAACTTTATGCCTAAACACTTTTCTAAAGCTGTGAGGCAGCTTAAAGCTAGACATAATATTTCAAGTGCTTACCACCCCCAAAGTCAAGGTGCTTTGGAGCATTTTCATCAGACCCTGAAGTCTTTATTGAGAGCTTATTGTGTGGAACTTGTGGCTGACTGGGAAGAAGGTCTTCCCTGGTTGCTTCTTGCTATTCAGGAGGTAGTTTCATGGGATTCAGCCCTAATTAATTAGTCTTTGCTCATACAGTTCGAGGGCCTACTGCAGTTGTAGCTGATAATTGGAACCTGGATGATCCTTGAGAGAACGTGGTAGATTATGTAAGCGGGTTTTGGTATAGGCTTTATCAAGCTCAGGCAGTAGTGCACAGAAAATTGGGAAAGGCCCAAACAAAAGTGCAGTGTCTGTTTGATTGGAAGGCTCAGGTACGTACGTTTGAGCAAGAAGATCAAGTACTGGCTTTGTTACTCGTGGTGGGAAGTCCTTTTCAGGTGAAGTTTGGGGGTCCGTATACTATTGACAGGTCTCTTTCTGGTCATAATTATTTATGGAGAACACCGGACCAGAGAAGGAAGACTCAAGTCTGTCATCTAAATTTGCTTAAGCCATATCATCCCTCTGTATCGGTTGGCTTGATTGCCAAGACCTGTTGGGAGACAGAGGAGGATGGGCGTGCAAATACCTTGTGGGAGGCAAACAATGGTGTGAAGGAACCATGACAATAAATAGTTGAGGGACAGCTCCAAAATACTGAGATGCGGGCTGAATTGGTTACTCATCTGTTGCATTTGACAGAGCAGCAAAGAAGCAACATTTTGGAGTTGGTGGAGTCATTTGTCTTTTTATTTCCGGATGTACGCGGATGTACCTCTATCCTGGAACATGACATTGATGTGGGTGTAGCGCAACCTAACAGCAGGCATATCAGGTCAGTCCAGTGAAGAGGGAAATCTCCATGCTAATAACTTGGTTGAACCTAGTTATAGTGTGTGGAGTTCTCCTTGCCTCTTGGTGAATAAACCCGATGGTACATATTGGTTTTGTACTGATTATAGGAGATTAAATGCTGTGACCAAGCCTGATTGCTATCCCTTACCGAGAGTGGACGACTGTATTGATGGAATTGGTTACCTAGGTAACCTTTCTTAACATTTCAATACTTAAAGTTTGAATAAAGATACTCCTATTTTGTTATAAGTTTGTGTTCTGTCTCCTCTTTATGTTGCGGTGTAACAAGCTGGCCATAACACATTCATCTGGGCCAAAGCAGAAAATAATACACTGTTGCATTTTAGCTCATGTATGGCCTTGGCCTAATTTTCCCATCAGTCCAGACTATAGAAATATGACAGTCTGATGTTTAGTTGGCTGGCTAAATGTCTGGAAGTTGCACGTAGAAATAAAGCTCAATACTACAGACTAAACGCCAGCTCCCCCTTGAAGTGGAAGATGACTGAATTGGCTGCAGTGTATTCTGCAGTTCATACTGCACCCTAATTTATTTTGAAGCAAACTGACACTGACCTGCTCAAAGGGTTTTAGTGCACTTATTTGCACTTACATGACTTATTTCTGAAAGGATCCTACGAGTCAAAACCAATTAGAAGAGACATAAAATGAAACACACATACAAAAAAGGCAGACTGAATGGAATAGATACAGAAGGCAAGCAATAAAACAAAATGGAGGGGGGGGGTGGGGTTTACAGACCCAATATTGCAAACAGATGGGCCAAGAACCAATGGGAGAAGGTATTCCTCAAGAGGATACTACAGATCAGAGTGTTTGCAAACTCATGGACACAACATCCATCACTTATTGTAAACAAAGCCGAAGAGATGACTGTTGATTTTGTGCAGAATTCACACACATCTGAATTTCAAATGGACCACTGTGGAAAAAGTGAGCTGCTTTAGATTCATCATATAGCTGAGGATCTCACCTAGTCAATAAACATATCAAAACACTTATCAAAAAAAGGTCACTAAGGTAAGTGAACCTGCCTTATCAGCTTCTTTTAACTTCTACAGCATTCTGACAGCTGCATCACTGTCTGGTATGGCAGCTTCATAGCTGTGGAATGGAAAACTACAAAGTCTGTCATTGCAGCTGTCCTCCTACCCATATATGCCATTTATGAGGAGAGCTAGCAGAATCACTCCAGACCCCACACACCCCTGCCACTTCCTATTCCACCTGTTGGCATCTGTGAAGAGGTATCAAAGCATTTAAGCCAGAAGTACCAAGTTTAAGAACAGTTTCTACCCTCGATTGTTTACTTAATATTTACACATAATTTAAACACTGGACTAATATCTGAGAACAGCCATTAAAGAACAGAAGGGTATTAATGTGTGGATCAGACATTTAGTGTGTGGATCAGACACAGCACTGCTGCAGTTTTTAATTAACTCTGTGTCACAGCTGTAATAAAAGCATTACATGTATGAGTGGGAAATTTATTTGCAAACAAACAAATATACATATTATCTTTGTATTTCAATTCTGATACTGGTACGTTTCCATATTACACCAGACAGGATTTTGATTGGTCAGACTCCTCTCCACATGACGTTGGAATGCCTGTCAAGGGAGACTGAAACACAAAAAACAGTAAATAAATAAAATACCAAAATTTGTGCTTGCACCTAACATATCAGGATATACATATTTCTCTCAAATCTTTATGTGCCACAGTTGTTGGCACCCCTTCATTTAATGCTTTTTTTACAGCCTCCTTTTACAAAAATAATAGAGTCTTCTCTTGTAATGCTTAATGACAGTTATTGCGGTCTAAGCAATATTAGGGCAAAAGCGAGACCAGGGCAAAAGAGAGAAATGCTCACACCAAGAATGTTTCGTTAAAATGGAGTTTATTGGCTAAATATCAAACTACCTTAGACTACATTCAATAATTGACAAAAGAAAAAAAAACAAAAACACAGCAAAAAGAATAAAAGTTAAAAGGACAACATAGCTCGTGTAAAGTGGTTCAGTTAAATGAAATGAGGCAGGGTGGTTCTCGGGAAGACGCAGGAAACTTAAACTTGAAAGAGTCTCTGTAGAGAATTAACCTAAGTCTGGACAGGAGTAACTATATATGGCTGAGTTAGATGTACCTATTGAAAGTTCTCTTCTTAAATAAATTGACATAAGGGCCCTGACTGCAAATTGATGGAACCAGCTTACGTAGGAGTCGGGCTGACTTCAGAGGGGCCATCTTCAAGTTCGGTTCGGTTGGAGCCTGGAGCTCACAGGTTGGTTCCTGTCTTCGTTGGTCACAGATGCGGTGTCGCCGTGCGGGCATGTGCCTTCCCATCAGTGATTGGTGAAGGCATCTTGTGGCCATCTGAGGGTGGCACTTGGCAGCCTGTCACTGGTTAATCTGCTCACAGATTAGTGCGTGGCTCTGGGTGTGCTGCCACGTCTCAGTGACGTATGACCTGCTTCGGCTTCACTTCGCTAGCAAGGTTCTGACTGTAATCAGAGTTCCAAGTCTGGTGATACTAACTTAACTAAATACCTCTGTTTAGCAGACAAGAAACATCTACCTTCCTTCTCTGAGGGTGGCCTGAGCTTAAGGTCTGTAGACGAACAGAAAAGTTACAAAACAAAAAAGGTTTCAGATCTGATCTTGGAGCATTCTAGCTAATTAACAAAGAAAAAGGAACATTCTTATATCATCAAATTTATTTAATTTTCAAAATCAAGGAATGAACAGAATATTCAGGTGTGTTTAAAAGAGAGAGTTTAACCCTCAGTACCTGATACACAACACATGTTAAAGAACACAGGTAATGCTTTTCCTGTTAAACCTGAATATGACCCAATGTATGGAGAAATAATATTGACAACGAAAGAAAAGGAACAAAGGAAATAAAGGAAAGGAAACCACATTCAGGATACATATTGATAACTGGTCTAACTCATTGCAATTAAATTGTTGTCTCTGTTGGTTATTAAAGTCAGACATTATGTATTTCTAGCACTTAGTAGTAAAAAGAGATACAGGTACTATTTAGGTAATACACATAATATTAATAAACAAGTAGTATCGCTTGCAGATTATATAAATGTTGACATGCCCAAGTCCCTTGGATTCTTTTATAAGCACATGATGGTGGTGTGGGGGTGTTGTGGCTCCATATCTGGACTGTCAATAAAATCTAAAAAGGCTAACTTTGTTATAGATTCTCATAACTTTTGATATCTCCAGACTCTTTTAAATGAACCCCATTGAATGGTGCCAATTCTGTATTGGAGCATTCTATAGAACCTGATCCCTGGTAATTCACAAGTTTAGTTAAAAGATTGGAGAGATCTGTAGCTGGATTCGAGGCCAGAATTTATGGCCAGGTATGGTATGCCATATGGCACCAAGGGGGTTGTGGTTCTCCCACTGTGTCCATATTCCCAAGATAACAACCTTTTAAGTTGTAAAACTTGTTGATAACCTAATCCTGTTTTGATGGCCTCTGCTTGAACTTTGAAAAGCCAGTGAAGCTTTTAGTTCAGAAAGGTGGGGAATTTTCCTAAAAGACGTGATACTGGGTCACCCAGATGTTGGTGTTGCTACACGTTGGAGAACATTTAGCAAATGATTTGAGACTGTTCCTCCATACCTTCTGATTCTGGTCCACATTGTGGTCTGTCATCCTTCAGCTCATCCAAGTTTTCTAAGGGGTTTAGGTCAGGGGACTGAGATGATCATGGGATAACCTTAATTCTGTCTTAAGTCAGTGAATTATTTTTGTGTTGATTTTGAGGCAAATTTTGGAACACTGTTTTGCTGGAAGATTGAAACTATAGCTCCGTTTAAGCTTCCTGGCAGAGGCAGTCAGGTTTTGATTTTATTTCTGCTGGGACTTGGTGCAGTCCGTGATACTATGTATCGGAATACATTTTCTAAGGCCTTTGGAAAGATCTCACGCCATCATAAATCCACTCAGTATTTTTCTATACTTTTCTGTATAGTGTCCACATCAAATTCAACTCTAGTGCTTGTTGTCAAAACCTCTATATAGGTCTCATCAGACCATAGCACTCAGTCCCACTGAAACTTCCAGTAATGTTTCACTGTTGGAATTAAAGTTTGTTGGTCCTTGACAGTAAAGGCTTTCTTCTGGCGACTCTCCCTGAAACAGCTTGTGATTAGATAGATGGTATGTGATTGTTATTTGGGTTATGTTCTGAACCAGAACTTATTTCTGCAATTAGCCATGCGTGATCCTTGCAGATTCTTTGTCCACTCAAACCATCCATCTCACTTTGTATGGGGTCAGTATAGAGAGATTCTGGCAAGTTCTTAACATCTCTAGTTGTTTTGAACTTTTTAATTATTGCCCTGCTAGTGGAAATTGGCATTCTAAACTTTTAAGATACTGTTTTGTTGCCATTTCCTGATTTGTGCAACTCAACAACCTTTTGTCACACATCTTTGCTGGTTTTTCTCATGATGGATATTTCCTAGTGAAAATTGTTCCTAATCCCTCAGATGAACATTTCAACATAAAATATGAATCAGAATGTACTTCATGTACATTTAATTTCTAAAAATGTCTAGGGGTGCCAATAATTGTGGAAAAATACTAAAAAAAATTGTTGTTGTAATGCAATATCCTGGCCCCTCTTTCATAACAGCGTGTAAAATTAAAAGTCCTTTGTTTTTAGTTGTGTCCTTTGACATTTGAGGCACTAATAACTCGAGGGCAAAAGTTCCAGGGAGTTGACTATTTTTAAAATCGACAATGTCATTCAGTCATTCATTTATTCATTATCTCTAACCACTTAAACCAAATAGGTCTGCGGTAGCAATTGGGAGAGCAGAGAATCCCAGATGACCCTGTCCCTGCAGATTCCTTCAACTCATTCCGGGGGACCCCAAGCTGCTCCCAGGCAACTAGGAGATAAACTTCCTCCACTGTGTCCTAGGATGACCCTGGAATCTCATCCCAGTAGGCCATGCCTGGTGAGCCCCCACAAAGAAGCATCCGGGGGCCTGAACCACCTCATCTAGCTTCTCTCAATGTGAAAGAGTAGCAACTCTACTCTAAGCTCCTCTCAGATGACCAAGCTCCTTACCCTATCAAGTAGAGTGTAGCCTGCCACCCTGTGAAGAAGGCTCATTTCCACCACTTGGATTCATGATTTCATTTTTTCGGTCATTACCCACAGCTCAGGACCATAGGTGAGGATTGGGATGTAGACCGACTGGTATACAGAGAGCTTTGTCTTATGGCTTAGCTCATTACCGCATTACTGCTGCCACCTGTCCCAGCCTGCAGCTGATCTAACAATCTCTCTTGCCAACTCTCTTGAACAAGACCCCAAGATACTTAAATTCCTCCACCTGAGTCATGCCCTTTCCCCTTTACTTGGAGTGGGCATGCCATTCTTTTCCATGTCACACTCAACTGCAAACCGCTTCAGTGAGCGCTGGAGACATCCAAAAGGACAACATTATCCTCAAATAGCAGAGATGCCATCCTCCGGCCTCCACACTTAATGCCCTCCTAAGATTGATTATGAAAGCCTGTCCATGAATATCATGAACCGTAGTGAAAACCAGGTACAACCTTGGCAACGTCCAACACTCACACTAAACAAGCTTGATTTAAGGCTGAGTATACAGACAGAACTTTGGGAGTACAGAGATTGAATGGCCTGTAGCAGCAGCTCTGGCAGTCCATACTCCTGGAGGATCTCCCACAAGATATCTTGGGGAACATGACCATAAGCCTTCTCCATGTCCTTGAAACACATGTAGACTGGGTTGGCTAACTCCCATGCCTTCTCAATAATCTGCATGAGGGTGAAAAGCTGGTCCATTGTTCCATGGCCAAGATGGAATCTGCATGGTCTCATTCACCCTCAGTGCTGTGTCACTGAGGAGTTTGCCAACTACCTTAGTGACCTCCACCAGGAAAATGGAGTCTGACATGCCAGAAGTCTCTGGCCCTGACTCCTGTGAGGGAGACGTCTCTTGGATAAAGAGGTTCCTCAAAGAGCTTTTTCCGCCAATCGACAATATCCTTATTTGAAGTCAGAGTTTCTCTGCCCCCATTGAGTCATTGGATAGTTGTTCAGAACCTTTTTGAAGCCAACCAAAAGCCTTTTTCCATGGCCTCACAAAACTCCTCCCATGCCCTTGATTTTGCTTCAGCCACTGTTGCCACATTTTTGCCCATTGGTACCTATTTGCTGTGTTGGGAGTCCAACTTCTTCACCTTGACAGCATCACGTGGGCTGCCTAGCATGCTCACTGAGAAGCACTACCCCTAGGCCTCTCTTGTATACCTTAGTTATGGAGGATTTTGTATCGAGTCAGTCTGGGTCTACACTCCAGGCCTCTTCACCTATAAGAAGAGGTTACTGCTCCAGACAACATTGCTCTGAAGATCCCTAGACCACATAAGCCACAGCAAGCCCACAATCCATGAAGAGACAATGTCATTTATTTATTCAGTGGTGGACAGTAACTAAGTAAATGTAATTTGTTACTGTACTTAAGTAGTTTTTTCACGTATCTGTACTTTACTTAAGCATTTACATTTTGGGTGACTTTTTACTTTCACTCCACTACATTTCAAAGTCAAATATCTGACTTTTTACTCCACTACATTTTGTGAAATCTGGCGTTCCTTTTGCTTTTTGTGTGTATAAAAACGTAACGTGTCAAAACTAAAGAAACACAAAGCAAGAACACCGGGGCACAGCGGTCACTTTATTCTGAGCTTGTTTTGACCTGTTGGTCATACCAACCCAGTGCAGCACACGGTTCAACGTCAGCGCAGCTGTGCAGCAGCGTAAAATTTTGGGAGCACATACATCTACCTAAATAATGGAACTAACCTAACTTTGTGTAAATAGAGCACAATATACAAATATGTACACATATGTAGTTGTGACTGGCATGTTTCATTTTTTCTGAATTCATACAAACACTTTCATTTCATAGTAAATTTGGTACGGTTAGTTTATGTTTACGAACAGAAACCTACAGCCGCAATATAGTAAAGGAAAACTTATTTGTGATCCTGAGTTTAAAGCGAGTTTTATTCAACTTGGAACTAATTTATAAAGTAATCTTAAACTGAAACTTTTGTTTGTTCGTAAAAAGTGATTTCAGATCCACTCGGTTCTACCTGATGGAAACTGTTTGCCTTCAGTGTTTTGTGTCTCACAATCACATCATTTTAATAGAGATCAGTGTCAGACTAAATAATAACATTCTATTAAAAGCCTGGTTTACCAAGACAGACACTGGAGTATTTTCACCTAAAATGACTTAATGAAGTGAGTCTTGTTACAAAAATGACAACAGGGCATCAGAGCAATAATTACTCTTTTAGTACTTTTATTTTTGATACTTAAGTACATTTGAAGGCAAATACTTTTGTACTTTTACTCAAGTTGAGGTCTACAGTAAGCACTTCTACTTTTACTGGAGTAATATTTTACCTTGGGTATCTCTACTTTAAATCAAGTACATGGTTTGTGTACCATTTATTAAATGATTATTTGTATATATATATATATATATATATATATATATATATATATATATATATATATACACACACACACACACACACACATACACACACACAATGTTGCCAAAAGTATTTGCTCGTCTGTCTTCACATACATATGAACTTGAGGGACATCCCATTCTTAATCCATAGGGTTTCACATAATGTAGGTTCACCTTTTGCAGCTATAACAGCTTCAACTCTTCTGGGAAGGCTTTCCACAAGGTTTAGGATTGTGTTTACGGGCCTGACTCACAGTCTCCACTCTAATTCATCCCAAAGGTGTTCTATCAGGTTGAGGTCAGGACTCTGTGCAGGCCAGTCAAGTTCTTCCACACCAAACTCGTTCATCCATGTCTTTATGGCTCTTGCTTTGTGCACTGGTGCACAGTCATGTTGGAACAGGAAGGGGCCGTCCCAAAACAGTTGAGAGCATGAAATTGTCTGAAATCTCTTGGTCTGCTGAAGCATTAAATGTTCCTTTCATGGTACCACACTGGAATTCACTGAGCTGAGAGTGATCCATTCTTTCACAAATGTTTGTAGAAGCCTAGGGGCTTGGTTTTCCTGTGGCCATGGAAGTGATTTAAATACCGGAATTCAATGATTTGGATGGGTGAGTGAATACTTTTGAAAATATAGTGTGTGTATATATATCTACATATATTATTTCAGGCTCTTGATAGGGCTTGAGTGTGGCACAGACCCCATAAAGCCATGGAACCAAGTGGTGAACAAGGCACTGTGCAGGCTGGTGGTTCCATACTTGTGTGGGGTGTGTTCTAATGACATGGGTTGGGTTCACTGGTCCACCTAATCAGATCATTGACTGGTGACTGCCATGTTTCTCTGCTTCGTGACAATTCATGTATTCATGACAGCCCTTCATGGATTTCATGTGCTCCCACAATGATGGGAAATTCCAGCAGGATAATGCATTATGCCGCCAGGCCCAAGTTGTCCAGAATTGATTCGAGGAGCATTCTGGAGAGCCATGATGAATGTCATGGCTTGCATGTTCGCCCACATGAGCCCAATTGAGCATATGTGGGATGTGGTAGAGAGGTCTATTTATAGAAGGCTATCAGCACATTACTGTTTAATAAACATACACATTGACCACGTAAGCCACGGCATAACCCCCTGCTGAAAGAAGAGGGTCCTCAGGTTCACCCTCAGACCACTCAGATTATTGTCCTGCATACAAGTTCTAACCAATTTTTAATCTCCTCAAAAAGATTTTGAATGCATAGTGAAAATAAATGGAAGCAAATATTACAAACTACTGAGAGGAAACATAATGACTAAGCCTGACATAAAATGATTCAATAAAAAATATTGCTGAGGCTGTTCTGGATGGAAATTAATTAAACTAATTTACAAAGTATTATTAAAGAATGGAAGGAAAGAAAAATAAATCAACTGCGCTGTAAAATTAGTGATTATGAGTGGAATCTTGTCTATTACACTGCTTAAACACGTATGGGCTGCCCAGAAAATGCTGAACAAAATGCTAGGGGACCACCAGCTCTGCCATCTGTGGGCCAAAAGTGGACCACTATCCTCTTGCAACCACAGTAAAATTGGTTTTATATTCGAATGACACACATTCACACTTCCAACTTCAATTGGGTTAAGAGAGCACATGATGAAATTTTCTGTTACTATTCATTCTCCACAAAACACAAGATCATGACTGCACTATTTTTTTTTTACTTTAATTGCTTTTGAAAGAAATTCACATACAAAAGTAATGTCATCAAAGTGCATGTCCTCATATACAAGTCTAGTTCTGAATGTCAAAATCACAATAGCATCTATACTGTAGGGCCAGCTGAAATCCAAGCAACTAAGACCTTCCTGTAATTGTACATTTTTTGTAACTGTGCTTTCTTAACATTAATGACATCAGAAGTGTGAATGACTCAAATATAAAAACAACATCACTGCGGTCCTCTAGCAATCATGGCAATATCTGCAACCATATCTTCATTCCAAATGTGAAAGTGCCACGAGGGCATCCCCTGATGGAAAGAATAAAGCAGGTTACTATCAGCCCCCTGATGACAAAGGTGGCGGTCCACTGGCATTATACTCAGCTTTTTTCTGTGTGGTCCACCAGTGGTTAAGCAGTGTTAGACAAAATTCCACTTATCCTTGCTCATACACTCCACATTACTTTTTTTTCTTCCTTTCTTTAGTTATTCTTTGTAAGTTAGTTTAGTAAGTAATTTTAATCTAGTGCAGTGTCAGTGACCACATTTTTATATATTATTATTATTATTATTATGGCCACAGCCCCCCTAAGACCCTAAACAGTCATCAATCCTAGAGGCCCACACAGCCCAGACAAAATCTTTGGGGTGAGTTTATGTACCCCATTCTGGGAATGCTGTACTCCACTTCCCCTGGTGGGCAGCCAAACACCAGTTCTGAGGGAATCCTCTCATTCAGTGCACGCAAATGAAGTGGGCTTGTAACTGGTTTAACATTCCTTTCTTTGCAGTGCATTGTTCAAAGCAATGCACATACAGCTACACATTTTTGCACCAGCTTTTCATGGCTCAAAGCATCAAATCTTATGATACTGAGAGTGATGACAAAAGCAGCAGAACTCCTCTCAGCCACCTTCTTCTTTCTATGTCATCTACTTTGTTGATTGTGCCAGCAAAAGTGCTGATGGTGTGTGCTGCATGTACACTGCATTTACAGCTCCTTCAGCATTTGTGGCTTCACATGTGAAAATCTGTGGCTTCCTTTCATCTGACAGCATTTACTTATCCTTTCTCCAAACTCCACATTTCCTTCCTGATGTGTTGAGCATTGCCCAGCCTGCCACAAGGAAATCCAGACCAAGAATGCATGCATGCTGTATAGGAATAGGTCTGCCTCTCTGGAAGCAGCTGCCTGACTAACCCTGCAACTGGCTTGATGCCACTAGGTCATTGTGTTAGTCTGGCAGCAGATCCACAAGCACCTGTAGGGTTTTCCCCTCCAGTGCCAGACATAGCTGCGTTGCAGAGTTAGTTGCTATCTAGTTGTGACACCAGGTGACAACTGTTTGGAATAAAACTCCCAGCCATCCTTGCCGTTGAAGTGTGGTAAGCAGATGTGCTCCATCTCCCTGTTGCCGGCCTTCAGCTGGACTATGCTGCCAAGCCTCTCTGCAGTGTTTCCTTTACCATTTTCCCCAGCCAGCTGCCTCACTCTCAGCTGGCTGGACCTGTCTGGGAGGGGGCATGGATAACATTTGGTACCCCTTTCTTGTGGGTCTTTTTTACCATCCACATTTGAGTTAATTAAGTGCCTTCTTCAATAACTTTGCAGCCATATTCTACTTCTGACATCACTTCTGTACTAATGCTACTTCTGTAGCTGTACCCACAGCTTTGTGGTATTTGTAGGTGCTGGGCCTCTCCATCATATCCCATAAGTGCTCATTTAGGCTCATAGTGGGTGAACATGCAGGCTACACTTTTCATTAGAACTCATTAGAATCTTTTCATTAGAATCCAGTGGATGCCTCCAGCACTCACTGGAGCGGTTTGCAGCTGAGTGTGAAGCGGTTGGTATGCGGATCAGCATGAGTCCATGGTCTTAGCCCAGAAAAGGATGGCATTCCCACTCCAGGTAAGGAGAAAGGACTTGCCTCAGGTGGAGGAGTTTAAGTATCTCGGGTCTTCTTCATGAGTGATAGGAAGAGGCCGTGAGATCGGCCACAGGCTGGAACTGGCAACAGCAGTAATGCGGTCACTGTGCCAGACAGTAGTGGTGAAGAGGGAGCTGAATCATAAGGCAAAGCTCTCTGTTTACCGGTCAATCTACATCCCGACCCTCACCTATGGTCATGAGCTATGGGCAATGACTGAAAGAATGAGATTGCAAAAGAGCTTTCTTCGCAGGGTGGCGGGCTACTCTATATTTGATAGGGTAATGAGCTCAGCCATCCGGGAGGAGCTCAGAGTAGAGCCGCTACTCCTCTGCATTGAGAGAAGCCAAGCTGAGGTGGTTCAGGCATCTGATTCAGATGCCCACTTCATGCCTCCTGGTGGGGGTGTACCAGGCCCGGCCTACCAGGAAAAGACTCCACGGTTGTCCTAGGACCCGCTGGAGGGATTACATCTCCAAGTTGCCCTGGGAGCAGCTTGGGGTCCCTGGAAATGTGCTGGAGGAATTTGTGGGGGACAGGGTCATCTGAGATTCTCTGCTCTCCCAACTGCTACTGCAACCCTATCTGGATTAAGTGGTTAACGACAATGATGATGATTTATATATATATCGCTGTTGTCAGAACAAAACCTTGTATCTCCAAAATGGTAACTTTAGGGCAGTCATGGACTGGAGGTTAGGAAACCAGCCTTGTGCCCGGAAGGTCGTCGGTTCAATTTGAGTTATCCTTGAGCAAGACACCTAACCCCCAACTGCTCCCTGAGCGCTGCAGATTGGGCTGCCCACCACTTTGGGCAAGTGTGCTCACCCCTAGTGTGTGTATTCAGTAGTGTGTATGTGGTGTTTCACTTCACGGATGGGTTAAATGCGGAGGTGAAATTTCCCCGTTGTGGGACTAATAAGGGTTAATTAATCTTAATCTTTATGGGAGAAGGAAAAAACATTCTTTACTTTTAATGTAAGTCAGTGGAACCAGTTTTTTCCAAGTCATTTTGGACCATTTTTTTTGGTCCATTCGTCATGAAATGTATACACAATGTGAACAACAACAGTCATTTTCAAATGATGTCAAAAACTGAAAAACAACAAAAACGGACATACAAGGTTTTGTTATGACAGCAGCGATTTGATATATATATATATATGTATGTGTGTGTGTGTGTGTGTGTGTGTGTGTGTGTGTGTTCTGGAGCAATATGCTCCTGATAGGGTCTCCCAAGGTGAACAGGTCTGGAGGGAAGACCCAGACTAACTTGATACCAATGACTAAGGAGATCCACCCTATAGACCTTTTTTTTTTTTATAAATGAATGCTTTGTTGTGTTGACTGACTGACCGATCCTTGGCCATATGAAGAATAAGGATTCTTTCCACTGTGATCCCCTTGATGCTCAGAGATATGTGAACTCTGCACCCCCAGTTCCCCCTTTACTGGGGAACTGGCTTTATATCTGGAGTACTGAGCTTTATTTCTTGTGTGCATCTCACACATTTAGCCAGCCAGCTAAACATCAGACTGCCATGATTATATAGGCTGGACTGATGCCAAAATTAGGCCCAGGCTATACATGACAGGTGACAGGTGTGAACCAGAACTAAAATGCAGCAATGTATATTCTGCTTTGGTCCAGATGAAGGGAACCAAGTGTAGGTGCACCTTAAGAATAAGTAACTATGTGCTTTGATGCTATATTACCAACTTAGGTTCTGAATATGTAAACATTACTTTCATTAGATAAATACAACCATGTTACAGTAAAGAACATTAGATGCTTAGAAAAACACTCCAATTAATATCCATTCAGTTTGCTGTGTTTTATTTAAAATTTCACTGAATACATGTTACTCTATGAAATATCTAAGAAGCTACTTAACACAGTTGGTATAGAACCACTACACAAATTCTAATCAAACTTCACATGTATTTATGTATTTTACTATGCATCTATACATTAAACTGAAAAATGTTTTGTTGTACCAATTTATAATTTGACTCTTATTCATTTGTCCTGAGAGTTTAGTTAATATAACAAAAATTACATTATAGCTAACAAAAAGAAGAAACACAAAGACTTGATTACTTTTTTTGATTAAAAATTAAATAATTCAGAATTGAACTGTCAGACTGGTCTTGCTCCATGCGAATATTGTAAACAATATTCAGCTGTATAAAATGTACATAATTAAAAGGGGAACAGAAAAAAACAAACACAAACACAGAAGTAAATACAGAAGTCCTTAAGTTATTTTCTGTTAGTTGGTCTTTGCTTGAGAAAGTAAAAACAAAAAACATCTCTGAGCTTTTATGTTTGTTCAAGAAACAAACTTAAAAAATCACATTTTAAAAGCTGCATTGTGTTAAAACAGGTTAACTGTGAGAAGTGATTATGAATGAGACCAAATTAATTTGGTTTTAAAATATAATGCACAAAATTGCAAGACAAAAAGCCATTATTTCTCATTTAAATTGGTTGCATATCTCTGTTCACCACAAAAGATTATCATACAACTATTAATCTAAATGTTGACATAAAAGGTCACTTTTCTATACAGTCCCTATAATAAGCAACTTGCAATTGGTGAAATAACCTTTCATACAGTTATCTTTTCATCCCACTAAGTTTATCATTCTTTTTTGTTGAGGAAACCTTACGGAACAAGAAAATAAAATTCTGACGGATTTCTTTTGTGTTCAGTCCATATATTAGAGGATTAAGTATTGGAGGAAATATTATGGCAGAAGCAAAAAAGGCTTGCCGTAAGCTTGGGGATGTTGTCTCAATTCTATGAGCTATAAAGGCAAAGACAGAGGTGAACTGAAAGCATAAGAACACAATTAAGTGTGTACCACAGGTTTGAATCGCTTTGCTTTTGGCATCAGACTGTCTTTTAACAACAACAGTGATTAAGATTTGGACGTAGGTGAAGACCACTATAAGCAGAGACAGACCATCAAAGAATGCTATTACAAACAGTCCATAGTAGTTATTTAACTTTGTATCTCCACATACCAGCTTCATCAAAGATGGATTATTGCAGAAAATTTCCACTATTTTTGTGCTACAAATCTCTTTGCGGTAGTTCAATGCAAGTAGTAAACCAATCAAACTAAAATCTAAGATCCATATTATAATAATTATTTTTAGCAAGTTACTTGAAGACATCAAGCTGTTATATTTCAGTGGACAACAAATGGCAATGTATCTGTCATAAGCCATAGCAGTGAGAATGAGAAGTGAACCAGCTCCATACAGATGAATCAGTAAGGCTTGCACAAAACAAGCAGAGTAAGTGATGGATCTACTCTGTGACAGTAAGCTAGACACCAGCTGAGGGAAAAAGGCTGTGGCACCCACCATATCATTGAGTGGCAAGTTAAACAACAGAACATACATAGGCTTATGAAGTTTCCGATTCAAAGCAATAGTGAGCAACACAGTCATATTGAAAACCAAAATGAAGCAATAGGTGAGAGTTACAAATATGAATGCTGGGAAAACATTTGAGGGAGGCAAATCCAGTGACTCTAAAGTCAAAGATGTTGTATATATTGAAAAATTTAAATCCATTGTGTTTTGTTTCTTTTTCTTACACCGAAAAAGCCTGCATGTCAAAATCTCTGATTGTAGTAAGTCATTAAAAATTAGGAATGACAATTAATGTGCAGCAATTTCACCTTTCATGGCATTTTTATACACCCAGTATAAGAGGGAGGTAACTTTCAAATCCCAGTTGTTCTCTGAAGCAGTATGCCCCTGGTAAGGTCTCCCAAGGCAATCAGGTCTGAAGTGAAGAGCCACACTAACTAGATACAACTTGTGTGTGACACCTGACAGCCACCCCCCCGCCCCACCCCCACCCCCAACTTCTTGCATTCAACAGTCATCCATTTGGTGTTGCTTACACTAGTGGACGGATGTTGGCTCCAAGAGTTTTCAAATAAGTGTATCTTTGATCAGTACTGTCCTCACAAACTTTCTTCCATTGGTTCTTGGCCCACCTGTTGGCAATATTGAGTCTGTCTTCCTCCCTAGTCTTATGATTTTATGATTTATCATTTGATGAACACATAGGCAGCATCACTAGAACAGCTTTTTTACATCTTCGCAACATTGCCAAGAGAAGAAATGCCTTATCCCTGCGTGATATAGAAACATTAGTACATGCCTTTATTACTTCAAGGCTAGACTATTATAATGCTCTACTGTCAGGACGCACTAGCAGGAATTTAAGCAAACTCCAACTACTTCAAAATGCTGCAGCCAGGGTCCTCATTTGATCATATCAGTCCAGCGCCATCATCACTTCACTGGCTGCCTGTTAAATTCCATATTGATTACAAAATTCTTTTATTGACGTATAAAGCCCTACATGGGCTCGCTCCTGAGTACCTGCAAGTCTTTATTTCCTTTTAATAGTTTTTTTATTTCCTTCAATTCCTTTAATTCATAAGGCTGCAGCTGGGGGAAGAGCTTTTTCCTATAAAGCCCCCAAACTCTGGAATGATCTTCCAGAAAATGTTCGCGACTCAGACTCAGTTGCAATCTTCAAATCTAGGCTGAAAACTCACTTGTTCAGTTTAGCTTTTGGTAGGTAATGTTCCCCCTTAGATAAATGCAGCAGATCCAGGGGTCCATGGACACAGGGAATTATAGTAAACTGAGACGCTGGTGCTGTCGTCCCGCTGCTCGCATGCGGTCACTCAGGTTTGTGGACGGTGGAGCGGAGGGATGCCAAACTGTTTCAGAGTGCTCCTGTGTCTGTGTGTCCTTCTGGTTCTCTCCTTTTAGTTAAGCTGTTATAATCAGATCTGCCAGAGTCATTAGCCACACTCTGGAAATGTTCACATTCTCTGTTTTACCTACAAACAAACAGAATAAAACGAATTCCATCTCCCGGCCAACTTCCTTGGACTAGCTGCCCACTCTACATTGAAGTTTTCATAGACTCTTAGCTATTACCACTACTAATGCTACTACTATTAATAGTAGTAGTATAATAACTTTGTAGGTAGCTTGACCAGAGGAGGATGGGTCCCCCACTTGTGAGCCTTGGTTCCTCCCAAGGTTTCTTCCTCAGCTTTGAGGGAGTTTTTCCTTGCCACTGTTGCCCCTGGCTTGCTCACTTGGGGGTTTTAAGTTTCATGTTAAAACTTTGTCTTTACTGGAATTCTGTGAAGCTGCTTTCTGACAACATCAGTTGTAAAAAGCGCTATACAAATAAATTTGATTTGATTTGATTATTCCATTCAGCCTGCCTTTTTGCTATGTGTGTTTCCTTTATGTCTCCTACAGTCTTATTGTTGTTGACTGTTAAGGAGCTTTCAGACTTGGCAGGATTTATTCAATTAAAATGTACCCAGGTGCGATTACTCTGTCAGTGCGGTTTATTAGAACAAGTGAAAATGCTGTGATCAGAACTCTGGTGTGACCAAATAAGTGGACCTTTCAGGAGGTCAGTGTCAGTTTGCTTCCGGTTCATTTTAAGTACGTACTGCAGTATTGAAACCTTCTTCAATTATTTCCCTCTTTACTGGGGAACTGGCCTTTTGCTTGGTGTATTGATCCTTATTGTGTGCAGGTCCCACAAATTTAGCCAGCCAGCTAAACATCAGACTGCCATGATTATATAGACTGGACTGATGCTAAAATTAGGCCCAGACTATACATGGCAAGTGATAGGTGTGAACCAGAATTAAAGGCAACAATTATTATAGTTATTATTTTCTGCTTTGGTCCAAATGAAGGGAACCAAACTACAAGTGTAGTTGCACCTTGAGAAGAAGTAACTATATGATTTGATGCAACTGGGTGGTATATTGTCAATTTAAGTTCTGAATATGTAAACATTACTTTCATTAGATAAATACAATCATGTTACAATAAATAAACAAGAAAAATGCTTAGAATAACATTCCAATTAATATCCATTCAGTTTGCTGTGTTTTATTTAAATTCACTGATTACATGTTGCTCTAGGAAATATCTATGAAGCTACTTAACACAGTTGCATAGAACCATTACACGAATTCTAATCAAACTTGACATGTATTTACGTATTTTACTATGCATCATTACATTAAACTGAAATAAATTTCCCTTCTTGGATCGGGGCCTTGTCATGGCGGAAGGGCTTATGTGGTCTAGGGATCTTCAGAGCTAAGTCATCGGGAGCAATAAGCTCCTGGTAGGGTCTCCCAGGGCAAACAGGTCTGGAGTGAAGACCTAGACAGTCGCGATCCAAAACCCCTCCATGCACAGCAAACACAAACAATCATGTACCCTGCCTAGGATAGGGTCACCGGGACCTATCCCTGGAGCCAGGCCTGGGGGTAGCATTCTTCAGCGAGCGCCTGGTGCCCGGGCAGCCCACATAACCCGGCCAGGCTCAGCCTGAAGAGGCAACGAGGGGAGACCATGTGGGCCCACCACCCACAAGGTCCAGCATGGGGGAGCAGTGCAGTGCCGTATAAGCAGTGGGAGACTGCACAGAGGCCCTTGGTGGCCTAGGCCCCTATAGTAGAAACTGGCTCTTGGTACATGGAATGTAACCTCACTGGGGGGGAAGGAGCCAGAGCTTGTGCAGGAAGTTGAGAGGTACCAACTAGATATAGTTGGGCCCAACTCCACCCACAGTGTTGGCTTTGGAACCAAACTCCTGGATAGGGGTTGGTCCCTCTCCTACTCAGGGGTTGAACAGGGTGAGAGGCACCGGGCAGGTGTGGGAATATTCACGAGTCCCCAGCTGGCGACCATGCAGTTGGAGTTTGTCCCAGTGAACAAGAGGGTTGTCTCAGTGCGAATTCAAATCACAGAGAGGAAAACTCTGATTGTTGTGTGTGCTTATGCACCAAATAACATGTCAGAGTATTTGTCCTTCTTGGAGCGAGTGGGCAGGATTCTGGAAAGAGTCCCACTACAGACTCCATAGTCTTACTAGGAGACTTCAATGCTCACGTTGACAATGACTGGGAGACCTGGAGAGGCGTGATTGGGAAGTAAAGGAATTGTAACAGCCATACATATACATATATATATATATGTACACACACATACACAAAACTGGCGGTCCACTGGCAGTATGCTAACCGTTTTCTGGGGGATCTGCTCATGGCTAGTCAGAGTATTAGACAAAATTATCATTTTATTCTAGCTCTCAGACAGAATTCAGACGCTTGCAGACCACGTTTAAGTAAATAGAGATTATTGACAAAGGGAGGATCTGAAATCAAAGTCAAACAGTCCAAGGTCAGCCAATAGACAAAAACAGTAACCATGAGGGGTGTTCAAAAAGCAATGTCCAAAAACAGAAACAGGGTCAAACCAGCAGGCACAACAATACTGAAGGGGCAAGGCAAAAGGGCAAGGTTGAAGAAAGCAATAGTCAATCAAATAGAAGGCTTGGTAAGGCTCTGTGAACAAAGGCAATACTTCGCAAGATGACTAAGCTAAAACCTGTGCTTGTTACTACTCTGACAGGTACTTAGAACAAGGAATGGGTATGTGTAATCAGTAGTTAGGTTTAGGCAGAGAGTTTGATAGTCAGGTGAGGGAGATCAGTGGTCATGTGGTCCAGAGTGGGGTTCTGAGGCTGGGAGACAGAGACAGATCCTAATCTCAGTGCATACTCATCAATGCACAATTGATCATGACTATATCAAGAACCATGGGGTTCAGGCTTGTGTCACACAGAGGTCTCAGCTCACTTTTGTGCATTCATATGGTTAGGTACAGCTCATGGTGACAATGTTATCTGATCAGCAATGTTATAACACTTATCTGTTGTTTAGGCTCCATGTACCTGGACATCATAAACGTCCTTGTGGGCCCTTGTTCACGTATAACTCCATTTCATCCAGTCTTCTCTCTCTATTGTCTTGTCACATGATCACGCAATGGTCATGCCATTTGTGTGTATATAAACTCTGCTATTCTGACCAATAAACAGGAAAAGCCTTCTGAGTACAGACCTAGTCTCTGTGGTCATTTGAGTTTCCCCCAGCCAGCTGGACTCTCAGAAGGACGGAGGGCTTCTTGCTAAGTTCACAGCTTCGGTATTTAGGTTGAACCTACAAACATCATCAAACGGTTCTAACAACCTGGTGTCAGAAGTGGGATGCTGTGTTGGTAAGTAAGACTTTTTTTTTCTCTTCTGTCTTATTACTCGCACAGCATCTCATGGTTAATGTTTGAATGTATTTCATAACCCTGTAAAGGCATAAGAAGCCTCCACTTCTCCGCGGGTTTCTCTTGACATGGGCAGGTGAGTGTTATCCGAATTGGACTGGTTTTCATGTCTGGGTTAAGCTGAGTACATACAGTGTTTATGAAATTGAAGCCTCCTTCCTTTGAGTCATTCATTGTTATCACCTTGTGTGTTTATTAACCATTTAAAGTATTGCCTGTGAACCATTGGGTCAGGCTTTTCCTTGTTCTAAGGAAGATGCTCGTGCAGTGATTAAGATTTTGTCAAAAGAAATCATTCCATGCTATGGAATACCACTGGAAATTGATTCAGACCAATGTCCTTCATTGATATCCAAGGTAACTCAAAAGCTGTGTACATACTTCCACATATCATACCAGCCTCAGTCCTCAGGTGTTGTAGAGAGGATGAATCGCACAGTGAAAGAAAGACTCACTAAAGCAATGATGGCGACAGGGAAGAAATGGTTAGATTTACCTGACATATTATGTGAGATTAGAATGACACCTAGTGCCACCTCGAAATTGTCACCATTTGAGGTAATATCTATCCATCCATCCATTTTCTAAGCCGCTTCTCCATCAGGGTCACGGGGGGATGCTGGAACCTATCCCAGCAGTCTTCAGGCAGAAGGCAGGATACACCCTGGACAGGTCGCCAGTCCATCGCAGGGCAGACAGACAGACACAGACAGTCACTCACACACAGGGGCAATTTAGCATGTCCAATTGGCTGACTGCATGTCTTTGGACTGTGGGAGGAAACTGGAGAACCCAGAGGAAGCCGATGCATACACGGGGAGAACATGCAAACTCCACACAGAGAGGACCCTGGCCGCCCAGCCAGGGAATTGAACCTAGGCCCTCCTCGCTGTGAGGCGACAGCACTACCCACCACGCCACCGTGCCGCCTTTGAGGTAATATTTGGTAAACCATTTACCACCCCATGGGTCAGAGGTAAACCCAGGGTTTCTTTTACAGGTGACATGGACACCATTTTCATAGAACACACCCAACTGTTGAGTGAGAAACTGAACAGTGTGCTTGGTAATGTCTCTTGTTCTCTCACTGTTCCTGCAGACAAGCCTACTCACTCCTTTGTTCCAGGTGACACAGTCTTGGTTAAGACACTGAATCCTCGAAAGGTTAGTGAGGCTGCATATGGTCCACCAACAACTGTGATCTCTGTAACAAGAACAGCAGTGCTGATGACTTCATCATCACAGTGGATACACGCAAGTAGGCTGAAGAAATCACCTATTCCAGAGACACCAAAGACCAAAGACTAACTCTTTACTCATACACACACAGAATTACTGTGTATTAATAATTACTCATGGGCAGCCCCATGGGGACACTACTTTGACCAAGGCTTATTGTGTTATTGATGTACCTGTGTTTGTGTTTGATTTGATGACTCATTTACAACCTCAATTCCAATGAAGTTGGGACTGTTGCAAGAATCGATCTTGGGACATGCGGAGGTTTTCTTGAGCCATGACAGTCACAGCAGTCAGCTTCTCCCTCATCTTCAAGACGTAGGAGATGATGTCCGTCTGCTCCGATGTCTCACCTGCCCAGGTCTCCTTCAGCACGTCCATTGGGCCCCACACCGGGTGTCTGTACAGCAGTTCTAAAGGAGAGAACCCTGTTGACTCTTGTGGGACCTCTCTGTACGCGAACAACAGGTAGGGTAGCCACTGGTCCCACTCTTTTCCGCTGTCATCCACAAACCGTCTGAGCATGTTCAGTAGGGTCCGATTGAACCCCTCAACGAGTCCCTCCGTCTGTGGGTGATAGGGGGTGGTTCTAATGCGCTTTATCCCTAACAGGTCATAAACTTGCTTCAGTATTCTACTCATGAAGTTGGGCCTTGGTCAGTTAACACCTCACGGGGAATCCCCACTCTAGAAAATAGCTGGAGTAGGCAAGAAGCAACTTCATTGGCAGTGACCACCTTTAGAGGGAAGGCCTCGGGGTACCTGGTAGCGTAGTCACAGATTACTAAAATGAAGCGGTTCCCTGACCTACTCTTTTCCAGGGGACCAACGACATCTACCGCTATCCTCTCAAATGGAGTGTCAACAACAGGGAGTGGCACTAATGGGGCACATGCAAAACCTTTCCCTCCCGCTAGCTGACATTGGGGACATGATCTGCAGTAATCTTTCACTTGTGAAAACATTCTGGGCCAATAAAAGTGTCTACTAATACATTGCAGTGTTTTCATGTGAGCTAGATGACCTGCCCATGGGATTGTGTGGCCTAGCTCCAAAACCTGCTGTCTGTACTGCTCTGGCACAACAAGCTGCAAACCATCTTCACTCTGTCTGCACAAGATGTTATTCTGCAGGATAAAAACTTCCTTACCAAGAGTTGGGACAAAACAAGGACCTTCTTCTGCCTTCTTAAACAGTCTGGCTAGTGTTGGGTCTGTAATATAGCAACATCACCAGAAAAGTGCACATCAGCCTCAGACAGGCTAGGGGGATCAACATCAGACTCGTTCTGTAGGCTTGACTGGTCTACAATGTCTAGCACTGTCTGTCTACACTTTGCACATCTCTGCTCATGGGTGCATGCTGTCTCACCTAGGACATCCTCAACATAAAACGGAAAATCAGCCATGTCAATGGTTTCACCCTTAGCCATAGCTCTTGTCACCACACAGCTTAAAGCAGTTTTCCCTACCAGGTCTGACAATACTGGGAGGTCTCGACCTAACAGCATTGGGTATGGCAGTTTGGGGACCAGCCCCACCTTGAGCAAATACGTCTGACCACATACTCTGACATACACATCTGCTGTACTATGCTCACTTGTATCACCATGAACACAACAGATAGTCAACCTGTCATTGTCATTTCTGAACTCAAGGGGGACTAAATCTGCCTGAACCAATGTCTGCGCACATCCTGTGTCAACTAGGGCCGTGGTGGACTTCCCATTAAGCTCTATGATAACAACAGGATCTCTGCTCTGCTGGGTCTTAACAGATGGGCTAGGGTTGGGAACATTGCATAGGTGGGAATGCTTGGGCTTTCTGAGGGGGCAAGCGGGGCTCTTGTGACTTTCCCTACCACAGTTAAAGCATGATACCCCTTGGAGTGGCACTTTGCTTTGGAGAGGGGGTGGGGTGTTCCTACTGTAGTTAGGGGGCGCACCAGAACCACGTCCACTACCAACACCATCAGACTTACCCCAGGGTTGACGGTCCAGCACTCGGAATAGCGGTACCTCTTGGAGCCTTTGTGTGCGGCGACGAAGTTCTCCACCAGGGTGGCGGCCTCTGCTGCTGTCATCGGATTGCGTTCTTTGACCCAGGTCCTCACCTCCGGATAGAGAACGCCCATGTATTGTTCCAGCACCATGGTTTCCATGAGGGCGTCTTTGCTACTGGTGTCATACTTCACCCATTTACAAAATAGATCTTTCAGGCGGATGTACAATTCTTGTGGTGTTTCGTCTTGGATGGTGTCCATTGCTCTGAATTGTGAGCGGTAAGTGTCTGCATTTATTTCATATTTTTTCAGAATGACTTCCTTCAGTTTTTCAAAATCCATGTTATTTCCAGGGTCCATCGCAATGAAGGCGCTCCTGGCTTTGCCTGTTAAAAGTGGTCTCAAGTGGATTGCCCAGTCCTCCTTGGGCCGCTTACAGGCTGCTGCCAGCTTCTCGAATGTCATCAGGTAATGGTCAATGTTGTCGGCCTCTTCCAGCTTTGGCATCTTCAGCTGGTATGACGTCTTACCCCCTCTGGTGGTGTCTGCAGCCGGTTCAGGTGTTGCACTGCGAGAAGGAGCAGGAGTACTCCCCCTCTCTCTCACGGTCTCCACATCCAGCTGGAGCTGTGTCACCTGGTGGGTAAGGACGGAATACTGCTGGGCTTGCCGTGCAGATTCTTTCTCCAGTTTCTCGTCTCTGGCTCACTGCACCGTCATGACGGACTCAAACATTCTTGCCAGCCGGTCCAGGGAAGACTCATCTCTCAGCTCTGCATTGGCTGTGGCTCCTGCTGTGGCTGTCGCCTCTACATCACCCCCGACTGATGCTGGCGCTGCTGCTGTTGCCGCTGCCTCTACATTGGTTTTGCTGTTTGCCTTCCTGGTCGCCATCTTTGTCTTCATCTCTGCCACTCCACGTCCCACTTCTGACACCACATGTTGCAAGAATGAACGGCGGTGGAGTGGACAGAGAGATGTAGTGAAGCTTCTTTCCCATTTTATTTATTTATTTTTTCTCTTTTCTAAAACTTTTCGTCAAACAAAGCAAATACAGTGCAACAGGCTAAGTCAAATGAATGACCCTGAACACAACTACTTTAAACAGCCAAGACACAGTACCTTCTCCCAAAGCATCTACACCCAAAAAAACCCTGCTCTGGAGCCTCTACTGGGCTTCTATACCCGTAGCCCCTCCCCACAGATGAGCCTAGTTGCACAAGTAAATCAATCAACTAAATAACAACATTCTAAATGAAAAATAACAACAGAAAAGAACAAACACAAAATACATAAACACCCAAAATAATTTTCACTAAACAAAAATCCCCACTACACATTATCAAATACATTTTCCCCAAACTCAGTAAAACAGTAAAATAGTCTGCGCCGCCCGGAGCGCACTGACTCCCCCACAATAATTGTAGACTGGACCAGTCCCTCAGTTTCATCCGAGGAAAAGAAAGCGTTTGGCATGCTGGCAAACCCACCGAACCCGTGGTATTTGTAGAGATCACTACAACCATTAAACTAAAAAAAAACAGACATGTGTAAGTGTGGTTATTACTGTCACCGGTACAATGTTTTAAACAGATGGATGGATATTTAGGACTGTGGCGCATGTTGAAAATGCGAGTGGTGAAGTGAAAACAAACAAATGCTACAAAGTGGCGGTAGGCCTCCCTGCCCACTGTAACAAATGCGAATGAGATGCTATGGCGAAGGGTGAAATATGAAATGCTTAAACTGGGTAAACCAAGACAGCAAACGGGATTAAAAATGCAGTGCTACTCTCACAGTAGGTCAGCTGGAGTTTTAAAAATGCCGGCAGATAGCTGCCTCTGCTCCTCTGCGCTTGCGTGAATGACTGGGTGTATGAGTGCGTGTGTGTGATTGGCGTAAGCGTGACGGCTGCTCCGTGACAGGGACGTTGTGTAAAACGTAAATAAAAAAAGGATACGGTGATTTGCAAATCCTTTTCAACCTATATTCAATTGAGTACACTACAAAAGACAAGATATTTAATGTTCAAATGCCATCCATCCATCATCTTCCACTTCTCCGGGGTTCGGGTCGCGAGGGCAGCATCCTACGCAATGAGGCCCAGACCTCCCTTTCCCCAGCCACTTCCACTAGCTCCCTGGGGGGGGATTCCAAGGCGCTCCCAGGCAAGCTGGGCAATATAGTCACGCCAGCGTGTCCTGGGTCTTCCCCGGGGTCTCCTCCCGGGTGGACTTGCCTGTGACACCTCCCAAGGGAGGCGTCCAGGAGGCATCCTAACAAGATGCCCGAACCACCTCAACTGGCTCCTCTCGACGTGGAGAAGCAGCGGCTCTACTCCGAGTCCCTCCCGGATGACCGAACTTCTCACCCTATCTCTAAGGGAGAGTCCAGCCACCCTGCGGAGGAAACTCATTTTGGCCGCTTGCATTCGCGATCTCGTTCTTTTGGTCATTACCCAAAGCTCATGACCATAGGTGAGGGTGGGAACGTAGATCGACCAGTAAATTCGAGAGCCTTGCCTTATGGCTCAGCTCTTTCTTTACCACAACAGACCAGTAAAGAGCCCGCATCACTGCTGACCCAGCACCAATCCGCCTGTCAATCTCCCGCTCCCTTGTACCATCACTCGTGAACAAGACCCTGAGATACTTCAACTCCTCCACTTGAGGCAAGAGCCTATCCCTGACCCAGAGAGGGCTCTCCACCCTTTTCCGCCTGAGAACCATGGTCTCTTTTTTAGAGGTACTGATTCTCATCCCAGCCGCTTCACACTCGGCTGCAAACCGATCCAGCGAAAGCTGAAGTTCGCGGTCCGATGTCCCCAATAGGACCACATCATCTGCAAACAGCAGCAATGTGACCCTGAGGTCACCAAACCGGACACCCTCCATCCCCTGACTGAGAAATTCTATCCATAAAAATTATGAATAGAATCAGTGACAAAGGGCAGCCCTTACGGAGTCCATCTCTCACTGGGAACGAGTCTGACTTACTGCCGCTATGCGAACCAAACTCCAGCTTTGTTTGTACAGGGCCTGAATGGCTCGTAGCAAAGAGCCATGTACCCCATACTCCCGAAGCACCTCCCACAGAATAACCCAGGGAACACAGTCGAATGCCTTCTCCAGATCCACAAAGCACATGTGGACTGGTTGGGCAAACTCCCATGAACCCTCCAGAATCCTGGAGAGGGTGAAGAGTTGGTCCAGTGTTCCACGACCAGGGCGGAACCCACACTGCTCCTCCTGGATCTGAGGTTCGACTATAAGCCGGACTCTCTTCTCCAGTACCCCTGCATAGACCTTACCAGGGAGGCTGAGGAGTGTGATTCCCCTGTAGTTGGAACACACCCTCCGGTCCCCTTTTTTAAAAAGAGGCACCACCACCCCAGTCTGCCAATCCAGTGGCACCGCCCCCGATGTCCACGCAATGTTGAAAAGGTGTGTCAGCCAAGACAGCCCCACAACATCCAGAGCCTTGAGGAACTCAGGGTGGATCTCATCCACCCATGGAGCCTTGCCACCAAGGAGCTTCTTTATTACCTTAGCGACTTCGGCCTCAATAATGGACAAGCCTATTCCCATGTCCCCAGACTCTGCCTCCTCAATGGAGAACATGTCAGTGGGATTGAGGTCCTCAAAGTGTTCCTTCCACCGCCCAATGACGTCTTCAGTCGAAGTCAGCAGCACACCATCTCCACTATATACAGTGCTAGTGGCACACTGCTTTCCCCTTCTGAGTCGCCTGACGGTTTGCCAGAAGCTACAGTCAGCCACTTCAACAATAGAGGAACGGAACATGGCCCATTCTGAGTCAATGTCCCCCACCTCCCCTGATATCTGGTCAAAGTTCTGACGGAGGTGTGAGTTGAAGATCAATTTTGACAGGTTCTTCTGCCAGACGTTCCCAACAAACCCTCACTATACGTTTGGGCTTGTCTGGTCTGACCGGCATCTTCCCCCACCACCTGATCCAACTCACCACCAGGTGGTGATCAGTTGACAGCTCAGCTCCTCTCTTTACCCAAGTGTCCAAAACACATGGCCGCAAGTCCATGATACGCAAGATGACACGACTACAAAGTCAATCATTGAACTGCGGCCTAGGGTGTCCTGGTGCCATGTGCACTTATGGACATCCTTGTGTTCAAACATGGTGTTCGTGATGGACAAACTGTGGTTTGCACAGAAGTCCAAAAACTGAACCCCACTCGGGTTCAGATCAGAGAGGCCATTCCTCCCAATCACACCCCTCCAGGTCTCACTGTCATTGCTCACGTGAGCGTTGAAGTCCCCCAGTAGGACAATAGAGTCTCCAGGAGGAGCACTTTCAAGCACCCTTCCCAAGGACGCTGAACTGCTGTTCGGTGCATAAGCACAGACAGCAGTCAGGACCCGTTCCACAACCCGAAGGCGTAGGGAAGCTACCCTCTCGTCCACCGGAGAAAACCCCAACATACAGGGACCGAGTCGAGGGGCTATGAGAAAGCCCACACCTGCCCGCCACCTCTCACCATGGGCAACTCAGAATAACAAAGAATAAAGTCCAGCCCCTCTCAAGGAGATTGGACCCAGAGCCCAAGCTGTGTGTTGAGGTGAGCCCGACTATATCTAGCCGGTATCTCTCAACCTCGCGCACCAACTCAGGCTCTTTCCCTGGCTCCAGGGTGGGGCCCCGGTAACCCTGTAGGTACACAAGTCCTGTTTTTGTGTTTTCATAGGGGTTATTATGGATCACACTTTGTCTGACCTGTCACCTAGGACCAGTTTGCCATGGGAGACCCTACCAGGAGCTTTTGCCCCACACAACATAGCTCCTAGGATCATTCAAGCACGAAAACCGCTCCACCACGATAAGGTGGTGATCCATGGAGAGGTTAATGTTCAAATGGATAAACTTAATTGTTTTTTGCAAATATTCACTTATTTTGAATTTGATGCCTGCAACACGTTCCAAAGAAGTTGGGACAGGGGCAATAAAAGACTGGGAAAGTTGAGGAATGCTCAAAAAAACACAAGTTTGGAACATTCCACAGGTGAACAGGTTAATTGGAAACAGGTGAGTGTCATGATTGAGTATACAGGGAGCATGCCTGAAAGGCTCGGTCATTCACAAGCAAGGATGGGGCGAGGTTCACCACTTTGTGACCAACTGCGTGAGCAAATACTCCAACAGTTTAAGAACGTTTCTCAATTTGCAATTGCAAGGAATTTAGGGATTTCATCATCTACAGTCCATAATATCATCAAAAGATTTAGAGAATCTGGAAAAATCTCTGCAAGTAAGCGGCAAGGCAGAAAACCAACATTGAATGCCCATGACCTTTGACCCCTCAGGCGGCACTGCATTAAAAACTGACATCATTCTGTAATGGATATTACCACATGGGCTCAGGAACACTTCAGAAAACCACTGTCAGTGAACACAGTTCGTCGCTCCATCTACAAGTGCAAGTTAAAACTCTGCCATGCAAAGTGAAAGCCATATATCAACACCACCCAGCTTCTCTGGGCCCGAGCTCATCTGAGATGGACTGACGCAAAGTGGAAAAGTGTCCTGTGGTCTGACGAGTCCACATTTCAAATTGTTTTTGGAAATCATGGACGTTGTGTCCTCCGGGCCAAAGAGGAAAAGGACTGTCCGGATTGTTATCAGCGCAAAGTTCAAAAGCCAGCATCTCTGATGGTATGGGGGTGTGTTAGTGCCCATGCTGTGAAGGCACCATTAATGCTGAAAGGTACATACAGGTTTTGGAGCAACATAGGCTGCCATCCAAGCAACATCTTTTTCAGGGACGTCCCTGCTTATTTCAGCAAGACAATGCCAAGCCACATTCTGCATGTGTTACAACAGCATGGCTTCATAGTAAAAGAGTGCGGGTACTAGACTGGCCTGCCTGAAGCACAAAATATGACAACGAAGACCCCGGACTGTTGAGCAACTGAAGTTGTACATCAAGCAAGAATGGGAAAGAATTCCACCAACAAAGCTTCAACAATTAGTGTTCTCAGTTCCCACACGCTTATTGAGTGTCTGGCATCAAATTCAAAATGAGTGAATATTTGCAAAAAACAATAAAGTTTATCCATTTAAAAACATGAAATATCTTGTCTTTGTAGTGTATTCAATTGAATATAGGTTGAAAAGTATTTGCAAATCATCGTTTTCTGTTTGTATTTATGTAGTACACAACGTCCCAACTTTGAGGTTGAGGTTGTATGATTGATTAGCATCTCATCATATTTTCAAATAATATTGAAACATACTGATTTTCTATCTTATCCTATCCTAGATCGATTGAATACAACATTAAGTGCACATATAACATTGATTGATTTATGAAATTAGCTGATCATTTGAGCTCTAATTCTCCTTATAGCTTGTGTGACTTGTCGCGCATATACTAACCAAGTCTCCTCCTATAATCAGAATAGTTTTTGGAAGTTTGCCAACTACACAGCTCATTCACTGGGTACAGTAATTCAGGCTGTTATATTTGCTCTGCATTTCCACATAGCTCTGATGATTCCCAAG
This sequence comes from Pygocentrus nattereri, assembly GCF_015220715.1. Classification (NCBI taxonomy): domain Eukaryota; kingdom Metazoa; phylum Chordata; class Actinopteri; order Characiformes; family Serrasalmidae; genus Pygocentrus; species Pygocentrus nattereri. The sequence goes on from NC_051227.1 coordinate 19,081,124, forward strand.
CACATTGTGTTGCTGGTGTCAGCTTACCCGAGTCTCTTTGTTCCAGTGTTTATGGTAAAGTGGAACAGCAGGACAGGCACCTAGGGGATTATCTTATACTGGGTGGGTAAGGAGTCTTTATCTCAATGAGACGCATAGGTTTGAGACTGTAGGTAATGGAGCAATTGCTAGTGATGCTTGTCGGGAGTTTGGCCCCATTACCGCTATAGCACCTATCAACTTATCTCTACCTGTGTTATACTCTCCCGGTCAAGTCTTTTCTTTTCATTTTGAACACACTAGTAAGGTGCTAATGGGTAAGTTAAGTAAAAGCATGCGTGCGGTTTTCTTTCTTGAATGTAGGCCTAAGCAAGGTGAGTGTAAGTCTGTTATTCTTGGTTATAGACCTTCTTTTCACACCCAGGTGTTAATGGAACCAATTATGTAGTTGATTGGTATTGGACTTGTGGTAGCCTAACTTTTGGGATGGTCATTGTGCTTTTGCATCACTAATTTCTCCTGTGACAGCAGGAACGGAGGGAAGCGTGACACTTCGTGAAGCGTGAGCACAGTGTCAGTAACAACATTTTCTATAAAATCATTTTATATCAGGTCTAGTCATTATATTTTTTTGTCTCAAATATTTGTAATATTTGTGTACGTTTATTTTCTAAAATTAAAGTCTGTGTGCATATAAATTAGTTTGAAGAGATTACAATCTAGCTAGAGCTTGTATGCAGGATAACAATCTAGGTGGTCCCAGGGTGCACAAGCAGTAGCAAACAGTCAGCGTGGTACTGACCTTATCATGCCAGTGGACCTCACTTTAATCTCATCCCAAAGCCTAATCCTAACCTTCACTCTGACCCTAATCCTAAACCTAACCTTAACCCAAACCCAAAACCTCATCCCTAACAATCACACTGGCCCTAATCCTACACCTGACTTTACCCAAAACCTAGTCCAGTTAAGCTTCAAACCCAAGCTGGACAACAAATTAGAGTGGAATAACACTCAGGATGTGTGGACAGGCTTAAAAGACGTTACTGGCGTCAACCACTGGAACCCTAATCCAACAATTGTTGAGAGCAAACGGGCAAATGAGTCAAGCCAATTCTTTGTACGATTTGACAAAGGTTCTTCTCCAGCTCTAATGTCTCTGTCTCCTACACAGATCAAAATATCTGCACAACATTGCCACTGGCCATTTACAGCCTCCCTGTCCTCCAGCACAACCATTAAAACCTATGACAACCAACAACCGCTGTCTGTAAAATACGCCCACAACTGGAATGACCAGTGATGGTACATTCCCTGCTGATCAGGTGAAGAATGAATTGAAAAAACTCAAACAGAGCAAAGAGGCAGGGCCTGGTGGCATTGAATCTAGAGTGTGAAGTAACTGTGTGGAATTGTTCAGACAATTCATTCTCGACAGCCTTGCAGTTTGGAAATGTAACACTCACACATTGTGTACAAGAAAGGCAAAAGCCACCTGTACTTCTTGCTGAGTTCTTTTGGTATGCGCACTTAGCTCCTACTCCATTCTACAGTCTGTTGCAGTGCTTTATTCTATGCAGCTGTGTGCTGGGACAACAGCATTAACAAAAGTGTTCTGAACAAATTGAGGAAACGTAGCTGGACTCTGGAGTCTGTAGAACAAAGGACTCTCAACAAGCTGTTAGCCATCTTGGACAATACCTCAAACCCCTGCATATTACACTGGAAAAACAGAGATGTACATTGTGTGGCAGACTTACAGTTTCGATTGCGCTGTGTTGAAGAGTGCCATGTGAGATCTTTCCTCCCCACTGCTATAAGGCTCTACAATGGGTCTTCCCACAGCAATACTGATCTACTGCTGTCTCAACTGCACCAAATCCCATCACTGTAACACATTTTCTGCCGATATCTGGGCCTCTTTTGGATCTAATTCATTTTTGCCAGTGGGCAACACTGCAGTGTCTCTGCGAGACCTGGCTCACAGTTTGCCAGTATGTAGTAGTGCTGTGTCAGAAATGGACCAGATCTGTTTTGGGACATGTGGGTCTTTGATATTTGGGATGAGGTCCCAGATAGCAAGCATATATTGGTCCACTGGCATAGATTATTGTCCTACTTACAAGCTCAAGCTAGTTTTCTCCCCAAACACATTTCAAATACACATAGCCTTTTGGGTGTGGGGTTGTTTAGTTGGGTTGAGTTTCTGCCACAGAGAGGAATCCGATGGCCAAAGTTGACCTTCCCACCATTCAGACTTTGTTTTTCAGTGGCCTTTCTGCTGGTTCTAATAAGAGTATTTCCAAATTCCTATACTGTTTATATACTGTATATATTTATTTATTTAAAAACTCCAGCAGCACTGCTGTGACTAATCCACTCAGACCAGCACAACACACTATAACACTTTTTTTTTTGCTAACCTGTATCCAAACACACACACACACACACACACACACACTTGTTCATTTGGTTGAATAGAATTTTCTTTTTCTTTTAATGTTAAATGCAATTTATTTTTGAGTTGGATTGGGGGGCTGGTATTAATCAAATACTACAAATATTGTTTGAATAATGTTGTGAATAATAACTGAAATGCCCAGTAGCAGGTCTGATTCTGTAAGAAACTTGGAAGCACAGTCAGATAGGGTGCCTTTTCTGTCTGTGACCATACCCCTCCATTTCCCACCAAGACACATGTGCATTTTTTACATAACTGCTTAGAAATTATGCCTGTAACTGTACATCATGAACAAGGTGTGCTGCTGGTGTAGTACAAGCCCTAAATTCCCTTGAGTATAGGAAGCAGAAACCGCTTTAGAAAAACTGTATTTGCTGATTCTGTCCTTCAAATAAAATGTAAATGATATGGAAATCACCAGTCCCAGCATGAATTGTGGTACAGAGCCATGGTAGTGAGAGGTGATCTGTTGGGATTTGAAAAGGACATCTATACCGGGTGTATAAAATTGCCATGCAAGGTGAAACTGCTGCACATGACCATGTGTACAATTATAGAGATCTGAGAGATTCCTCACATACATTGTTAAACTTGCTGCCAAATTCTCACTAAGACTCTCCATTTAACTTGATATGATCAGAGATTTTGATATGCCAAAAAGAGATTTTTTCTAGGTAAGCAAAACAAAGAAAATAAGTACATAATGGATTGTAATTTCTCCATATATGCAAGATCTTTGACTTTGGAATCACTGGACTTACCTTCATCTAACATTTTTCCAGCATTCATATTTGGAACTCTCACCTATTGCTTCATTTTGCTTTTCAATATGACTGTGTTGCTCACTATTGCTCTGAACAGGAAACTTCATAAGCCTATGTATGTTCTGTTGTTTAACTTGCCACTCAATGATATGATGGGTGCCTCAGCCTTTTTCCCTCAGCTGGTGTCTAGTATTCTGTCACAGAATAGATCCATCACTTACTCTGCTTGTTTTGTGCAAGCCTTACTGATTCATCTGTATGGAGCTGGAACATTTCTCACTCTCACTGCTATGGCTTATGACAGATATGTTGCAATCTGTTGTCCATTGAAATACAACACCATGATGTCTCCAAATAACTTGCTGAAAATAATTATAATAATGTGGATCTTAAATGTTACTTCGATTGGTTCACTACTTGCAATGAACTACCGCAAAGAGATTCGCAGCACACAAATAGTGGACATTTTCTGCAATAATCCATCTTTAATGAAGCTGGTATGTGAGGACACAAGGGTAAATAACTACTATGGACTGTTTGTAATGACCTTTTTTGTTGGTCTGTGTCTGCTGATAGTGGTCTTCACCTACGTCCAAATTTTAATCACTGTTGTGGTTAAAAGACAATCTGATGCCAGAAGTAAAGCAATTCAGACCTGTGGTACACACTTAATTGTGTTCTTATGCTTTCAGTTCAACACATTCTTTGTATTTATTGCTCACAGATTTGAAACAGCATTCCCAAGCTTACGAAGGGCCTTAGGTGCTTCTGCTGTGATATTTCCTCCAATACTTAATCCTCTAATATATGGGCTGAAAACAAAAGAAATTAGAGAGAATTTTATTTTATTTTTCCATAAGGTCTTCCCACAAAAACAGAAAAACAAACTCGTTGGGGTGAAACATTAAAATTGCAGTAAAAAAATTGGTCATTTGCCACCAATTGATTGCTTTTCATATGGATTCCTTACAAAAGTGACATTTTATGTCAGCATTTAGAACAGTTTGCTCTGCTCTCTCTTGTGTAGACTGAGGGTCTGGACCGAATGCAAATAATAAATAACATGGTCATTATTGTCGCAATTTATGGTCAGAACTAATTTTAAACCAAATTCTTCTTAACATTACTTATTTATCACAGCTCATACCAGTGCCAACACAATGCTGGTGTGAAAATATATATATTATGTTTATTCAACAGTATAATATTGTTCTTTTTGCAAAACGTCATGACTTTTTTCTAGGTTATAGCAATATTTGGTAACAAAGCCACTGGATTAAATTTCAATGCTTAAATTTAATTATGTGCTATTTCTTTTTTTCCCCAAGCAGTAATATTTGAGCTTTTAGAACTTTACAGCGACTTGCTGTAAAGATAAAGATCAACTAATGGAAAATAACTTTTCTTAAGGACTTTTATTTTCATTATATTCATACTCAATCAGCAACAAGCCCTTTCACCAATATACTGTCACAGAATAGATCAATCACTTACTCTGCTTGTCTTGTGCAAGCTTTACCAACACATGTATGGAACTGGAGCATTTCTCATTCTCAGTCCTATGGCTTATGACAGATAGATGACTATTTGTTGTCCTTTACAATAAAAAATTAATTCATGCATTTCTTTGTACAGTGGGAGAAAACCCACACAGACATGGGGAAAACATGCAAACTCCACACAGAAAGGACATTGATCATTTGGCCAAGGGACAGAGCCCAAGCTTGCTGTGAGGCAACAACCCTACCCATTATGTCACAGTGCTGCACTGTCTCCAAACAAAAGCAGTAGTAGTTCATAATGTGATATTCTATACAAGGTTATAGGTTCAGCTATTGTAAGAATGAAAGACTGTTTTGTTGATGGACACTGAGTCAGGTTTTACTGAGTAGTAATGTAGTGTTGCTGTTCAGTAGGTGTTTCTAAAGCCAGTGGTGTTCCTGTACTGTTTTTGTTTGTTTCTTTGTCTTTTGTCCTTTCTCTTGTATAGCCCCATACTTTGCCTATAGCTAAAGAGTTTTCAGTTATATTCATTTAGCTAGAAAGTAACTAATACTAAATGAACTCATTTTTAAATACAACTGTGTAAAAACAAAATTACCAATTAGTCTCATCATCATTTTTATTTCTATAACATTTTTACAATGCTTAGGGACGCTTTCTAATCAGAAAGTAACAAAATACTTAATCATCAATTCATAACACAGAACACACACACAGCTCCATGGTTCCCACAGTTAGCAGGGGAGATTTAACTGACCATAGTATAGAATCACTTAGTTAGCTCAGAAAGAGTCCTTAGCCATGGCGAAAGTCTCGCACCACAACTACTGTCCATCACACTGGAGGCCAGCCCAGAAAGCCTAGAAGGCCAAAGACGTGCTTAGCTAAGAATTTCCTAGCATTTTCCTGCAGCTGAACACCACCAGGCTCACCCAAGTGGCTGGCCCAGGCAGCAACGTAGCTGCGACATAGCATCGCTTAGGCTGCATTGCTTAGGCAACCATGAGAGGCCTTGTGGCTGCGGCATAGCGCTACTCATACAGCCTAACACTACCAGTCCAGGCAGTCCCAGAGCTGGAGTGCAGTGTCAACCAAGCAGCCAGCCCAGGTTGCAATGTCACAAAACAGCATTGCACATTGATTCCAAATGTTTTTTGCACCTTCTGTCATTTCAAATTTCTGAGCACAGCATTTGAAACTTAAATTATGGTCAGCAGATCTGTCTGACAAACATCCAATACCATTACAATTTATCTGTAATCATATTTATCTGATACACAGAGAAATAAGGATGGAATGAGCTGACATACAGCATTAGAAGAGCACTGGCACTAGACACTTTTAAATATAGGGACATATTCTGAGCTGAAAATGTCACTATCTAGGATCCCTATATTGCACTACTAAATACTAGGTCTCTTGCAAACAAATGTTTTATAGTAAATAATCTTATTATCTCACATAACCTATCTCTTCTTTGTCTCTGACTGAAAGTTGGTTAGACTACTCCAATAGAGAATCTGTCCTTTCATAATCTACTCCTCCAAATTTTGATTTTATGAATGTGTGGAATAGTGACTATTTTTAAAAGTACATTTCAATACCATCAGTTACCATTTGTAGGGATATGGTGAGAGGTTCAGATCAGTGAGCAGCAGTTTGGTTTCATGCCCAGAAAGAGTACCACAGATGCAATTTTTGGGTTGAGAGTGTTGGTAGAGAAGTACAGAGAAGGTCAGAAGGACCTCATTGAGTCTTTGAGAATCTAGAGAAGGCATATGATAGGGTGCCAAGAGAGGAACTGTGGTACTGTATGAGGAGGTCAGGTGTAGCTGAAAAGTATGAGGATAGTGAGACAGTGGTGAGGTGTGACAAATGGTTTCAAGGTGAAGGTAGGGTTACATCAGGGATCAGCTTTGAGCCCCTTCTTGTTTGCAATTGTGATGGAAAGGTTGATAGATGAGGTCAGGCAGGAGGCTCCATGGACCATGATGTTTGCAGATGACATTGTAATCTGTGGTGAGAGTAGAGAGCAGGTGGAAGAGAATCTGGAGAGGTGGAGATTTGCACTGGAGAGGAGAGGAATGAAGGTCAGTAGAGACAAGACGGAATACATGTGTGTGAATGAGAGGGAGGCAGGTGGAAAGGTGAAGATACAAGGAGTAGAGGTTGTATAGGTGGATGACTTCAAATATCTTGGGTCAACCATCCAGAGCAATGGACAGTGTAGAAAAGAGGTGAAGAAGAGGGTGGAGTGGGTGGAGACGGGTGTCAGGGCTGATGTGTGACAGAAGGATAGCAGCAAGAGTGAAAGGGAAGGTTTACAAGACAGTAGTGCATCCTGCTATGATGTATGGTTTGGAGACTGTTGCTCTGTCTAAAAGACAGGAGGCTGAGCTGGAGGTGGTGGTGATGAAGATGCTGAGATTTTCGTTGGGAGTGACAAGGCTGGACAAGATTAGAAATGAGCAGATCAGAGGGACAGTGAAGGTGGAGCAGTTTGGAGATACAGCCAGAGAGGCCAGGTTGAGATGGTTTGGACATGCGTTGAGGAGGAATAGTGGATATATTGGTCAAAGAATGTTGGAGATGGAGCTACCGGGTAGAAGGAGAAGAGGTAGACCTCAGAGAAGGTTTATGCATGTAGTGAAGGTGGAGATGGTTGGTGTATAAGTAGAGGAGGCAGTGGATAGGACAAGATGGAGGCAGATGATCTGCTGTGGAGACCCATAAAGGGAGCAGCCGAAAGAAGAAGAAGAAGTTAGCATTTGTAGACTTCATCTCCTTTGAATACCTCAATATTGTGCTAAAAGGTACACCAAAGGTTATATTAAGCATTTATAGATCACCATCATACTCTATAGACCTTATTAATTAATTAACTGAGCTGCTTGCAGTTATTTCAACTGACCTTGATCACATTTCTCATCACTGGTGACTTTAACCTTGTGAAAGAGCCAACACACAAATGTGGGCATATACTAGACTTCATTATTATCAAAGTACTGATTATTTCATCTGTTGGTGGTAAAGACTTTGGTATTTCTGACCACTTTTGTTTCTTTTTCAATATTGTAACTACTCCAGCTGCTTAAACTAGATCTGACTCCGTAAAGAAAAGGTTTCTAACTGAGAATGCGAGGGAGCTGTTTATAATGGCTATGGATAAAACACCATGCAAAATATCTGACTGTCCTGAAAATGTTGTCAACAACCTTAATTCTAAAACTGTGAATGTTATTGATGCTTTGGCACCTGTGAAAACCAAAACAATTTGTGGTAGGCAGAAGTGTCTGGGTGATGTAGTCTGGTAGTAAAAACCCAGAAAAGTGAATGCAGGAAACCTGAGCTTAATTTATTCATTTATTTATTTATTTTGGAAAAATACTTCTTCTTGTGCGTCTTGCTAGTAAGGATGTGAAAGCTATAATATCCTTTTGTGTAGATTTAAGTGATAATAAGTGGTCAGGAATCCCAAATATAGCGATCAAAAATAACCCTTCCAGAAGCCTTTCAGATCAGGACAAAGAAAACACGTGGCTACTTTGACGAGGAGAGCCATGGCATTTATTACATTTGTCTTCCATTTCTGGATACAATTCAGATAGTCAAGCCTTAGAGAAATGCACCCTGTATAAGACTTTAAATTGGATAAGTCCGAGACGGGCACAAGAGGTGGTAGATCGAATCCTTTCTATGGCCTGTTCCCAGGATTCCGCATGAATTTGTATTGCCAATTCCCTCTCCCATATGCATTTAAGTTTACCAGTTGTGTGGCTGCTAAAAGCCAGGATAATGTCATACAGCCTTGAAATAATTCCTCTGTGATGGGGAACAAATGAAAGCATGGTTTCCCACTGCTGTTCTAGAGGTAAAGAGGGGACGTTAGGAAAACACTTAGCCACAAAATTGCGAATTTGAACATAGTGAAACAAATGAGTAACAGGGAGGCCATATCGAGATGACAAATTGGCGAAACCTTCAAAGACACCATCTAAACTGATACGAGATCTTGAGCATATTAAGAACCACTTGATTATCAGTGTACAGAGAGGGTAAAGAGAAATAAAGTAGAGCAGATATAGAAGATCCCTTACAGGATGATGGCTCCACTTTACACCAAGAGGATCCAGGAGATTTTAACCGGTAACAAAGTTTATGGATGTGAGCGGCCCAAAAGTAAGTTAGAAAGTTAGGTAATGCAAGTCCTCCACTAAGTCTGCATCTCTGCAGTAGTTTTATGAACCCTAGGTGATTTCCCACGCCAAATAAAAGAACTAATTATCTTTTCCAGTGAGTCAAAAAAATGTTTTGGCAGAAAAAAAGGTATTGACTGGAATAAAAATTGAAATGTTGGTAAAATATTCATTTTAACAACATGGATCTGGCCAATTAATGAAAGGGGGAGATCTTATGAAGATCTTAACGTAATAGACAGAGACAATGGCAAAAAGCAAAGGTGACAAAGGGCAACCTTGGCGACTTCCATGTCCAAGGGCAAAATAATCAGAATAAACATCATTAGTGTTGGACACTGGCTTTAGTGGATGAATAAATGCGAATCCAAGAAATAAATTTATTACCAAATCTGAATTTCCTCAAAACTGCAAAGAAGAACTCCCACTCTACCCTATTGAATGCCTTTTCAGCATATAAGGAAATGACAAGTTCAGGAAGTTCAGCCAAATGCCATCCATCCATCCATCACCTTCCGCTTCTCCAGGGTTCGGGTTGCGGGGGCAGCATCCTAAGCAATGAGGCCCAGACCTGCCTTTCCCCAGCCACTTCCACTAGCTCTCCAAGGGGGATTTCGAGGCACTCCCAGGCCAGCTGGGCGATATAGTAACGCCAGCGTGTCCTCGGTCTTCCCCGGGGTCTCCTCCCAGGTGGACTTGCCTGTGACACCTCCCGAGTTAGGCGTCCAGGAGGCATCCTAACCAGATGCCCGAACTACCTCAGCTGGCTCCTCTTGACGTGAAGAAGCAGTGGCTCTACTCCGAGTCCCTCCAAGATGACCAAACTTCTCACCCTATCTCTAAGGGAGAGTCCAGACACCCTGCGGAGGAAACTCATTTCGGCCGCTTGTATTAGCGATCTTATTCTTTCGGTCATTACCCAAAGCTCATGACCATAGGTGAGGGTGGGAACATAGATCGACTGGTAAATTGAGAGCCTTGCCTTATGGCTCAGCTCTTTCTTTACCACAACAGACCGGTAAAGAGCCCGCATCACTGCTGACCCAGCACCAATCCGCCTGTCAATCTCCCGCTCCCTTGTACCATCACTCATGAACAAGACCCCGAGATACTTGAACTCCTCCACTTGAGGCAAGAGCCTATCCCTGACCCAGAGAGGGCTCTCCACCCTTTTCCGCCTGAGAACCATGGTCTCGGATTTAGAGGTACTGATTCTAGTCCCGGCCGCTTCACACTCGGCTGCAAACCGATCCAGCGAAAGTTGAGGTTCGCGCCCTGATGTCCCCAATAGGACCACATCATCTGCAAACAGCAGCGATGTGACCCTGAGGTCACCAAACCGGACACCCTCCATCCCCTGACTGAGAAATTCTATCCATAAAAATTATGAATAGAATCGGTGACAAAGGGCAGCCCTTACGGAGTCCAACTCTCACTGGGAACGAGTCTGACTTACTGCCGCTATGCGAACCAAACTCCAGCTTTGTTTGTACAGGGTCTGAATGGCTCGTAGCAAAGAGCCATTTACCCCGTACTCCCGAAGCACCTCCCACAGAATAACCCAGGGAACACCGTCGAATGCCTTCTCCAGATCCACAAAGCACATGTGGACTGGTTGGGCAAACTCCCATGAACCCTCCAGAATCCTGGAGAGGGTGAAGAGTTGGTCCAGTGTTCCACGACCAGGGCGGAACCCGCACTGCTCCTCCTGGATCCGAGGTTCGACTATAAGACGAACTCTCTTCTCCAGTACCCATGCATAGACCTTACCAGGGAGGCTGAGGAGTGTGATTGCCCTGTAGTTGGAACACACCCTCCGGTCCCCTTTTTTAAAAAGAGGCACCACCACCTCAGTCTGCCAATCCAGTGGCACCGCCCCCGATGTCCACGCAATGTTGAAAAGGCGTGTCAGCCAAGACAGCCCCACAACATCCAGAGCCTTGAGGAACTCAGGGGGGAACTCATCCACCCCTGGAGCCTTGCCACCAAGGAGCTTCTGAACTACCTTAGTGACTTCGGCCTCTGTAATGGACAAGCCTATTCCCATGTCACCAGACCCTGCCTCCACACTGGAGAACATGTCAGTGGGATTGAGAAGGTCCTCAAAGTGTTCCTTCCACCGCCCAATGATGTCTTCAGTCGAAGTCAGCAGCACACCATCTCCACTATATACAGTGCTAGTGGCACACTGCTTTCCCCTTCTGAGCCGCCTGACGGTGTGCCAGAATCTTTTCGGAGCTGACTTAAAGTCAATTTCCAAGGCCTCACCAAACTCCTCCCATACACAGGTTTTTGCCTTGGTGACAACTGAACCCGCAGATCGCTTGGCCTGTTGATACCTGCCAGCTGCCTCTGGTGTCCCACAGGCCAAACATGCCCGGTAGGACTCCTTCTTCAGCTTGACGGCATCTCTCACCTGGGGTGTCCACCACCGGGTTCGAGGATTACCGCCCCAACAGGCACCAACTACCTTACGGCCACAGCTACAGTCAGCCACTTCAACAATGGAGGAATGGAACATGGCCCATTCTGAGTCAATGTCCCCCACCTCCCCTGATATCTGGTCAAAGTTCTGACGGAGGTGTGAGTTGAAGATCAATCTGACAGGTTCTTCTGCCAGATGTTCCCAGCAAACCCTCACTATACGTTTGGGCTTGCCTGGTCTGACCGGCATCTTCCCCCACCACCTGATCCAACTCACCACCAGGTGGTGATCAGTTGACAGCTCAGCTCCTCTCTTTACCCAAGTGTCCAAAACACATGGCCGCAAGTCCATGATACGCAAGATGACACGACTACAAAGTCAATCATTGAACTGCGGCCTAGGGTGTCCTGGTGCCATGTGCACTTATGGACATCCTTGTGTTCAAACATGGTGTTCGTGATGGACAAACTGTGGTTTGCACAGAAGTCCAAAAACTGAACACCACTCGGGTTCAGATCAGAGAGGCCATTCCTCCCAATCACACCCCTCCAGGTCTCACTGTCATTGCCCACGTGAGCGTTGAAGTGCCCCAGTAGGACAATAGAGTCTCCAGGAGGAGCACTTTCAAGCACCCTTCCCAAGGACGCTGAACTGCTGTTCGGTGCATAAGCACAGACAGCAGTCAGGACCCGTTCCACAACCCGAAGGCGTAGGGAAGCTACCCTCTCGTCCACCGGAGAAAACCCCAACATACAGGCACCGAGTTGAGGGGCTATGAGAAAGCCCACACCTGCCCGCTGCCTCTCACCATGGGCAACTCCAGAAAAGAATAAAGTCCAGCCCCTCTCAAGGAGATTGGACCCAGAGCCCAAGCTGTGTGTTGAGGTTAGCCCGACTATATCTAGCCGGTATCTCTCAACCTCGCGCACCAAATCAGGCTCCTTCCCCTGGCTCCAGGGTGGGGCCCCGGTAACCCTGTTCCGGGCAGGGTACACAAGTCCTGTTTTTGTGTTTTCATAGGGGTTATTATGGATCACACTTTGTCTGACCTGTCACCTAGGACCAGTTTGCCATAGGAGACCCTACCAGGAGCTTTTGCCCCACACAACATAGCTCCTAGGATCATTCAAGCACGAAAACCGCTCCACCACGATAAGGTGGTGATCCATGGAGAGGTTAATGTTCAAATGGATAAACTTAATTGTTTTTTGCAAATATTCACTTATTTTGAATTTGATGCCTGCAACACGTTCCAAAGAAGTTGGGACAGGGGCAATAAAAGACTGGGAAAGTTGAGGAATGCTCAAAAAAACACAAGTTTGGAACATTCCACAGGTGAACAGGTTAATTGGAAACAGGTGAGTGTCATGATTGAGTATACAGGGAGCATGCCTGAAAGGCTCGGTCATTCACAAGCAAGGATGGGGCGAGGTTCACCACTTTGTGACCAACTGCGTGAGCAAATACTCCAACAGTTTAAGAACGTTTCTCAATTTGCAATTGCAAGGAATTTAGGGATTTCATCATCTACAGTCCATAATATCATCAAAAGATTTAGAGAATCTGGAAAAATCTCTGCAAGTAAGCGGCAAGGCAGAAAACCAACATTGAATGCCCATGACCTTTGACCCCTCAGGCGGCACTGCATTAAAAACTGACATCATTCTGTAATGGATATTACCACATGGGCTCATGAACACTTCAGAAAACCACTGTCAGTGAATACAGTTCGTCGCTCCATCTACAAGTGCAAGTTAAAACTCTGCCATGCAAAGTGAAAGCCATATATCAACACCACCCAACTTCTCTGGGCCCGAGCTCATCTGAGATGGACTGACGCAAAGTGGAAAAGTGTCCTGTGGTCTGCTGAGTCCACATTTCAAATTGTTTTTGGAAATCATGGACGTCGTGTCCTCCGGGCCAAAGAGGAAAAGGACTGTCCGGATTGTTATCAGCGCAAAGTTCAAAAGCCAGCATCTCTGATGGTATGGGGGTGTGTTAGTGCCCATGGCATGGGCAACTTGCACATCTGTGAATGCACCATTAATGCTGAAAGGTACATACAGGCAGGTGCAGAACGAAGGGCAGTAAGCAGCGCCACATAGGCAGTGTTCATGGCATCAGTCCAAGTCAGGGAGGAAGACATGGGCTGTTCATGGGAGAAGGAGGCCCTCAGGGTCTTATCGTGGGTGGAGCAGTCGGGAATCCACTGTCTGCAGTAATTGATGAGACCCAGGAAGGACATCATTGCCTGTTTGGTGGCAGGTTTAGGAAGGCCTGTGATGCAAGAGACCCGGTCAGCAGAGAGCAGGTGTTGACCTTGAGAGAGTTCATGGCCTAGGTATTGCACACGCGGGAGGCAGAACTGCAACGTTTTCAGTGAAACCTTGAAGCCTAAGTCAGCCAGCCGTGTGAGAACCAGCTTGGAGGCATCAACACAGGTGCATTCGTCTGGGGCCGAAATCAGGAGGTCATCCGCGTACTGCAGGAGCACAGCGCCCCCAGGGAGGGAGAGGTCTGAAAGGAGGTCCCTAAGCGACGCAGCGAAAGCGGCAGGCGAGTCGCAAAAACCTTGCGGCAAACGAGTCCACGTATATTGGCGCTGACGGTGCGTGAACGCAAAAATGGGCTGTGTGTCAGGCTCAACCGGAATACTGAAAAAAGCGGAACTAACGTCAATCACGGTGAAAAATGCATGATGGCAAGGAACCGATGACAGAATTGATGTCACGTCAGAAACAATAGGGGCTATCGGCACTACTGCACCATTTAAGCGTCGCAAATCCTGTGTGAAACGCCAAGACCCGTCCGGCTTAGGAACCGGATTAATTGGGGTATTGTAGGCGCTTTGACACGGGACCACCATGCCCAGAGACAGCAATGTAGTGAGAATGGAGTCGATACCACGCAGTTTGTGTTCAGGCAGTGGGTATTGTTTCACATACACCGGTGTAGAATGTTTAAGAGTGGCCTCATAGGGTTTACAATCTACACACCCCACGTCATCCTTATGGGTGGCCCAGACCGTGCGAGGAATGGAGCTGAGAGGCTTCGGGATGGTTGAGCTGTCAGAGGGAGAGAGAGAAAAGAAAGCAGGTGAAAAAGACTTATAAGATTTGTTAGCAATCTGCAAATCTCTAGAGGGAGAGCCAGTGGAAACAGTCATGCGAGAGCCGCTGAAAGTCAGAGTAATGCCAAGGCGGCTCATGAGGTCACGGCCCATGAGATTAAACGGGCAGTCCGGCATAAAAACAAACGTATGGGAAAAACGGAGGTCGTCGCAAAGAACTGATAGCGGGGGAGTGTAATGGGATACAAAGGGCTGACCAGTTATACCCACAGAGCTAGTGGTTCTAGATGACAAAGGGCCCTCATACTTAGGTCCGAGCGAAGAAAGAGTGGCACCAGTATCTATGAGAAAACTGAAGTCCACGCCCGACACGTTAAGCGAAATAACGGGAAGATCGTGGTTCTGGAAAGAGGAAAAAGTAGTGCTAAGATAAGCTTCACTCGGGACCAGACTCTGTGGGCAGCCCTATACTGGGGGAGGTGGAGGAAGAGGGCCATGAGGACGAGGAGGGCCCTTCGCCATTGCCTTCAAGTCCCTCGCACGTTTTCTACACTCTAGCTGCCAATGACCCTCCCTGCCACAGTAATGACAGTTCCCTGGTTTTCTATCAGGGGCTGGCCTGTCCGGCCTGCGGTTAGATCTGACCTGACCTGAACCTGGATTTCCCTGATACTGCAACAGAACTGTGTTAGGGGCCATATCAAACAACCCATCTGATTCCATCATACGAAGCTTCCTCCCTACATCCTGTATTCTCAAGTTACTCCGATCAGTCAGCTGCATTTTCAGCATCTGCTGACAATCAGCACGACAGTTACTCATGAACGTATTAATGAGCAAAACATTCGGGTCTTTCTCATTCACATCCATACCACCCTGGAAAATCCAAACATTCTTAAACCTTTCCCAAAACTTAACAATTGGCTCACCCTTCTCCTGCTTACATGAGGTTACTTGAGACAAATCCTGCCTACGCTGTTTGCGAGTGGACAGATATCTAGTCAACAAAGCCTGGAGCCTGTCCATAGCTGTCCAAGCCATGGCAACAGCCAGGGAACTCCGTTCCGATCCCGGGGTCCACGGACCCGGTGGGGGATCGGGGCGTGTTCCAGGGTCGTGGTCCGGGTCTCTTTCCCCATCCAAGTCCGAATCATCATCATCGGGCTTGGGGACTTTAACTACAGCCAGAGACAGGGACGGGTCTGAGGTGTTTGGTCTGGCCTTGGGCTTTGCAGCAGAATCAGAAGCCTTAAGATCAGCTTTAAGAGCAGTAAGATCTGGGTATAACCCCGGTGCGGCAGGCGGCGGAGGCTGATAAGGGGGTGGCAAGACGGGATTATTTGTTACCAGAGGAGCCATTGGGCTAGTAGGGGATACGGTGTTCATACTACAACATGATGCTTGGTTTGAGGGCAGGGACAATTTAGGGCCTTGCCTTTTGGCCTTAATAGGCTTCGGAATTGTTTTCAGCACGCTTTTTGGAGTAAAAATCTTTTTAAAATCATCCCACACCTGTTTCATGTCATACCACGATGTATAACCCTCTTTCATGTAGGGGAGGTCCCATTGGGGATCCCCAATACCTTCATAAATCATTCTATGAGCAGAACTCAAATACCCTGCGTCAAAAGTCCCATTCCTAGGGTATGGCGGAATCTGAGGATTACTCTCAGTCCATCCTGCTAGGTTAGAGAGAAACGGGTCAACATAGTAGGCCAGATTACATCGCCTCATCCAATCAGCAGGTTTCTCATCCGGCTCTGGTTTGGGAAACGACGTACCCATATCAACAAACACAATACAAATACAAACAACACAAATCTTGGGGGTCAGAGGGATTGTGAGCATAAAACCACTAGGCGCCTAGGTTTGTACCCTCGTTACAGGGGCAAAAATCCTGCTTCATCTCATACTCCCGCCCACCAGACAGGGCTGGGTAGGTTAGCTGAGCCAAAAAGGAGCGCGATATCGTCAACCAGGCAGAGGTCCAAAGGAAGGAAATGGACTTACCAGGTGAGGATATCACGTCGGGTCACCAAGACTGTTAGGAAGGGTCTCCTAGAACAGTGCTCTCCCTCAGAAACCAGAGAATGAAGCGATAAACCTGCTCGGCAATCCTACTAAGTCCCAAGACAGAGAGAGCTCTCGATGCAATAATGAACAACACTCTCGTAGAGAGATGAGAGTTTTATTCACAAAGCACACAGAAGAAGGGGCAGTCCCCTCTTTATAAACACAGAGAGCCCGTCCCACGTGCACGCAGACAGCCAGGAAGGGCCCGACCACATTCTAACATATGTCGTAACCTGCTGGTCCATACATGGAGTTGTTTTTCTCCATCTCTGGATGTGCTCAGTTCAACATCAAAATCCAGTAAGTCAAAAGGGCAAGTGGTTTGCAGAATAAAAGAGGAACAATAGTTATTAACAGCCTGTAAGTATGCACAAAGGGCAGACACCCTTGCACCCTCAGCAGTGTCTGATTTTATTAATACATGTTAGTCACCGGGGAAGAGACAGGCCAAAGGAAAGTTAACCCTTTCACAGGTTTTGGAGCAACATAGGCTGCCATCCAAGCAACATCTTTTTCAGGGACGTCCCTGCTTATTTCAGCAAGACCATGCCAAGCCACATTCTGCATGTGTTACAACAGCATGGCTTCATAGTAAAAGAGTGCGGGTACTAGACTGGCCTGCCTGAAGCACAAAATATGACAACGAAGACCCCGGACTGTTGAGCAACTGAAGTTGTACATCAAGCAAGAATGGGAAAGAATTCCACCAACAAAGCTTCAACAATTAGTGTTCTCAGTTCCCACACGCTTATTGAGTGTCTGGCATCAAATTCAAAATGAGTGAATATTTACAAAAAACAATAAAGTTTATCCATTTTAAAACATGAAATATCTTGTCTTTGTAGTGTATTCAATTGAATATAGGTTGAAAAGGATTTGCAAATCATCGTTTTCTGTTTGTATTTATGTAGTACACAACGTCCCAACTTTGAGGTTGAGGTTGTATGATTGATTAGCATCTCATCATATTTTCAAATAATATTGAAACATACTGATTTTCTATCTTATCCTATCCTAGATCGATTGAATATAACATTAAGTGCACATATAACATTGATTGATTTATGAAATTAGCTGATCATTTGAGCTCTAATTCTCCTTATAGCTTGTGTGACTTGTCGCGCATATACTAACCAAGTCTCCTCCTATAATCAGAATATTTTTTGGAAGTTTGCCAACTACACAGCTCATTAACTGGGTACAGTAATTCAGGCTGTTATATTTGCTCTGCATTTCCACATAGCTCTGATGATTCCCAAGCACATTGTGTTGCTGGTGTCAGCTTACCCGAGTCTCTTTGTTCCAGTGTTTATGGTAAAGTGGGAACAGCAGGACAGGCACCTAGGGGATTATCTTATACTGGGTGGGTAAGGAGTCTTTATCTCAATGAGACGCATAGGTTTGAGAGTTTAGGTAATAGAGCAATTGATAGTGATGCTTGTCGGGAGTTTGGCCCCATTACTGCTATAGCACCTATCAACTTATCTCTACCTGTGTTATACTTTCCCGGTTAAGTCTTTTCTTTTCATTTTGAACACACTAGAAGGTGCTAATGGGTAAGTTAAGTAAAAGCATGCGTGGGGTTTTCTTTCTTGAATGTAGGCCTAAACAAGGTGAGTGTAAGTCTGTTATTCTTGGTTATAGACCTTCTTTTCACACCCAGGTGTTAATGGAACCAATTATGTAGTTGATTGGTATTGGACTTGTGGTAGCCTAACTTTTGGGATGGTCATTGTGCTTTTACATCACTAATTTCTCCTGTGACAGCAGGAACGGAGGGAAGCGTGACACTAGCACACTGTCAGTAACAACATTTTCTATAAAATCATTTTATATCAGGTCTAGTCATTATATTTTTTTGTCTCAAATATTTGTAATATTTGTGTACGTTTATTTTCTAAAATTAAAGTCTGTGTGCATATAAATTAGTTTGAAGAGATTACAATCTAGCTAGAGCTTGTATGCAGGATAATAATCTAGGTGGTCCCAGGGTGCACAAGCAGTAGCAAACAGTCAGCGTGGTACTGACCTTATCATGCCAGTGGACCTCACTTTAATCTCATCCCAAAGCCTAATCCTAACCTTCACTCTGACCCTAATCCTAAACCTAACCTTAACCCAAACCCAAAACCTCATCCCTAACAATCACACTGGCCCTAATCCTACACCTGACTTTACCCAAAACCTAGTCCAGTTAAGCTTCAAACCCAAGCTGGACAACAAATTAGAGTGGAATAACACTCAGGATGTGTGGACAGGCTTAAAAGACGTTACTGGCGTCAACCACTGGAACCCTAATCCAACAGTTGTTGAGAGCAAACGGGCAAATGAGTCAAGCCAATTCTTTGTACGATTTGACAAAGGTTCTTCTCCAGCTCTAATGTCTCCTACACAGATCAAAATATCTGCACAACATTGCCACTGGCCATTTACAGCCTCCCTGTCCTCCAGCACAACCATTAAAACCTATGACAACCAACAACCGCTGTCTGTAAAATACGCCCACAACTGGAATGACCAGTGATGGTACATTCCCTGCTGATCAGGTGAAGAATGAATTGAAAAAACTCAAACAGAGCAAAGAGGCAGGGCCTGGTGGCATTGAATCTAGAGTGTGAAGTAACTGTGTGGAATTGTTCAGACAATTCATTCTCGACAGCCTTGCAGTTTGGAAATGTAACACTCACACATTGTGTACAAGAAAGGCAAAAGCCACCTGTACTTCTTGCTGAGTTCTTTTGGTATGCGCACTTAGCTCCTACTCCATTCTACAGTCTGTTGCAGTGCTTTATTCTATGCAGCTGTGTGCTGGGACAACAGCATTAACAAAAGTGTTCTGAACAAATTGAGGAAACGTAGCTGGACTCTGGAGTCTGTAGAACAAAGGACTCTCAACAAGCTGTTAGCCATCTTGGACAATACCTCAAACCCCTGCATATTACACTGGAAAAACAGAGATGTACATCGTGTGGCAGACTTACAGTTTCGATTGCGCTGTGTTGAAGAGTGCCATGTGAGATCTTTCCTCCCCACTGCTATAAGGCTCTACAATGGGTCTTCCCACAGCAATACTGATCTACTGCTGTCTCAACTGCACCAAATCCCATCACTGTAACATATTTTCTGCTGATATCTGGGCCTCTTTTGGATCTAATTCATTTTTGCCAGTGGGCAACACTGCAGTGTCTCTGCGAGACCTGGCTCACAGTTTGCCAGTATGTAGTAGTGCTGTGTCAGAAATGGACCAGATCTGTTTTGGGACATGTGGGTCTTTGATATTTGGGATGAGGTCCCAGATAGCAAGCATATATTGGTCCACTGGCATAGATTATTGTCCTACTTACAAGCTCAAGCTAGTTTTCTCCCCAAACACATTTCAAATACACATAGCCTTTTGGGTGTGGGGTTGTTTAGTTGGGTTGAGTTTCTGCCACAGAGAGGAATCCGATGGCCTTCCCACCATTCAGACTTTGTTTTTCAGTTGCCTTTCTGCTGGTTCTAATAAGAGTATTTCCAAATTCCTCTGTTTATATACTGTATATATTTATTTATTTAAAAACTCCAGCAGCACTGCTGTGACTAATCCACTCAGACCAGCACAACACACTATAACACTTTTTTTTTTGCTAACCTGTATCCAAAAACACACACATACACACACACACACACACACACATACACACACACACACAAACACTTGTTCATTTGGTTGAATAGAATTTTTTTTTCTTTTAATGTTAAATGCAACTTATTTTTGAGTTGGATTGGGCGGCTGGTATTAATCAAATACTACAAATATTGTTTGAATAATGTTGTGAATAATAACTGAAATGCCCAGTAGCAGGTCTGATTCTGTAAGAAACTTGGAAGCACAGTCAGATAGGGTGCCTTTTCTGTCTGTGACCATACCCCTCCATTTCCCACCAAGACACATGTGCATTTTTTACATAACTGCTTAGAAATTATGCCTGTAACTGTACATCATGAACAAGGTGTGCTGCTGGTGTAGTACAAGCCCTAAATTCCCTTGAGTATAGGAAGCAGAAACCGCTTTAGAAAAACTGTATTTGCTGATTCTGTCCTTCAAATAAAATGTAAATGATATGGAAATCACCAGCCCCAGCATGAATTGTGGTACAGAGCCATGGTAGTGAGAGGTGATCTGTTGGGATTTGAAAAGGACATCTATACCGGGTGTATAAAATTGCCATGCAAGGTGAAACTGCTGCACATGACCATGTGTACAATTATAGAGATCTGAGAGATTCCTCACATACATTGTTAAACTTGCTGCCAAATTCTCACTAAGACTCTCCATTTAACTTGATATGATCAGAGATTTTGATATGCCAAAAAGAGATTTTTTCTAGGTAAGCAAAACAAAGAAAATAAGTACATAATGGATTGTAATTTCTCCATATATGCAAGATCTTTGACTTTGGAATCACTGGACTTACCTTCATCTAACATTTTTCCAGCATTCATATTTGGAACTCTCACCTATTGCTTCATTTTGCTTTTCAATATGACTGTGTTGCTCACTATTGCTCTGAACAGGAAACTTCATAAGCCTATGTATGTTCTGTTGTTTAACTTGCCACTCAATGATATGATGGGTGCCTCAGCCTTTTTCCCTCAGCTGGTGTCTAGTATTCTGTCACAGAATAGATCCATCACTTACTCTGCTTGTTTTGTGCAAGCCTTACTGATTCATCTGTATGGAGCTGGAACATTTCTCACTCTCACTGCTATGGCTTATGACAGATATGTTGCAATCTGTTGTCCATTGAAATACAACACCATGATGTCTCCAAATAACTTGCTGAAAATAATTATAATAATGTGGATCTTAAATGTTACTTTGATTGGCATACTACTTGCAATGAACTACCGCAAAGAGATTTGCAGCACACAAATAGTGGACATTTTCTGCAATAATCCATCTTTAATGAAGCTGGTATGTGAGGACACAAGGGTAAATAACTACTATGGACTGTTTGTAATGACCTTTTTTGATGGTCTGTCTCTGCTGATAGTGGTCTTCACCTACGTCCAAATTTTAATCACTGTTGTGGTTAAAAGACAATCTGATGCCAGAAGTAAAGCAATTCAGACTTGTGGTACACACTTAATTGTGTTCTTATGCTTTGAGTTCAATACATTCTTTGCATTTATTGCTCACAGATTTGAAACAGCATCCCCAAGCTTACGAAGGGCCTTAGGTGCTTCTGCTGTGATATTTCCTCCAATACTTAATCCTCTAATATATGGGCTGAAAACAAAAGAAATTAGAGAGAATTTTATTTTATTTTTCCATAAGGTCTTCCCACAAAAACAGAAAAACAAACTCGTTGGGGTGAAACATTAAAATTGCAGTAAAAAATTGGTCATTTGCCACCAATTGATTGCTTTTCATATGGATTCCTTACAAAAGTGACATTTTATGTCAGCATTTAGAACAGTTTGCTCTGCTCTCTCTTGTGTAGACTGAGGGTCTGGACTGAATGCAAATAATAAATAACATGGTCATTGTTGTCGCAATTTACGGTCAGAACTCATTTTAAACCAAATTCTTCTTAACATTACTTATTTATCACAGCTCATACCAGTGCCAACACAATGCTGGTGTGAAAATATATATTTTATGTTTATTCAACAATATAATATTGTTCTTTTTGCAAAACAAGCAGTAGTATTTGAGCTTGCTGTAAAGATAAAGATCAACTAATGGAAAATAACTTTTCTTAAGGACTTTTATTTTCATTATATACATACTCAATCAGCAACAAGCCCTTTCACCAATATACTGTCACAGAATAGATCAATCACTTACTCTGCTTGTCTTGTGCAAGCTTTACCAACACATGTATGGAACTGGAGCATTTCTCATTCTCAGTCCTATGGCTTATGACAGATAGATGACTATTTGTTGTCCTTTACAATAAAAAATTAATTCATGCATTTCTTTGTACAGTGGGAGAAAACCCACACAGACATGGGGAAAACATGCAAACTCCACACAGAAAGGACATTGATCATTTGGCCAAGGGACAGAGCCCAAGCTTGCTGTAAGGCAACAACCCTACCCATTATGTCACAGTGCTGCACTGTCTCCAAACAAAAGCAGTAGTAGTTCATAATGTGATATTCTATACAAGGTTATAGGTTCAGCTATTGTAAGAATGAAAGACTGTTTTGTTGATGGACACTGAGTCAGGTTTTACTGAGTAGTAATGTAGTGTTGCTGTTCAGTAGGTGTTTCTAAAGCCAGTGGTGTTCCTGTACTGTTTTTGTTTGTTTCTTTGTCTTTTGTCCTCTCTTGTATAGCCCCATACTTTGCCTATAGCTAAAGAGTTTTCAGTTATATTCATTTAGCTAGAAAGTAACTAATACTAAATGAACTCATTTTTAAATACAACTGTGTAAAAACAAAATTACCAATTAGTCTCATCATCATTTTTATTTCTATAACATTTTTACAATGCTTAGGGACGCTTTCTAATCAGAAAGTAACAAAATACTTAATCATCAATTCATAACACAGAACACACACACAGCTCCATGGTTCCCACAGTTAGCAGGGGAGATTTAACTGACCATAGTATAGAATCACTTAGTTAGCTCAGAAAGAGTCCTTAGCCATGGCGAAAGTCTCGCACCACAACTACTGTCCATCACACTGGAGGCCAGCCCAGAAAGCCTAGAAGGCCAAAGACGTGCTTAGCTAAGAATTTCCTAGCATTTTCCTGCAGCTGAACACCACCAGGCTCACCCAAGTGGCTGGCCCAGGCAGCAACGTAGCTGCGACATAGCATCGCTTAGGCTGCATTGCTTAGGCAACCATGAGAGGCCTTGTGGCTGCGGCATAGCGCTACTCATACAGCCTAACACTACCAGTCCAGGCAGTCCCAGAGCTGGAGTGCAGTGTCAACCAAGCAGCCAGCCCAGGTTGCAATGTCACAAAACAGCATTGCACATTGATTCCAAATGTTTTTTGCACCTTCTGTCATTTCAAATTTCTGAGCACAGCATTTGAAACTTAAATTATGGTCAGCAGATCTGTCTGACAAACATCCAATACCATTACAATTTATCTGTAATCATATTTATCTGATACACAGAGAAATAAGGATGGAATGAGCTGACATACAGCATTAGAAGAGCACTGGCACTAGACACTTTTAAATATAGGGACATATTCTGAGCTGAAAATGTCACTATCTAGGATCCCTATATTGCACTACTAAATACTAGGTCTCTTGCAAACAAATGTTTTATAGTAAATAATCTTATTATCTCACATAACCTATCTCTTCTTTGTCTCTGACTGAAAGTTGGTTAGACTACTCCAATAGAGAATCTGTCCTTTCATAATCTACTCCTCCAAATTTTGATTTTATGAATGTGTGGAATAGTGACTATTTTTAAAAGTACATTTCAATACCATCAGTTACCATTTGTAGGGATATGGTGAGAGGTTCAGATCAGTGAGCAGCAGTTTGGTTTCATGCCCAGAAAGCGTACCACAGATGCATTTTTTGGGTTGAGAGTGTTGGTAGAGAAGTACAGAGAAGGTCAGAAGGACCTCATTGAGTCTTTGAGAATCTAGAGAAGGCATATGATAGGGTGCCAAGAGAGGAACTGTGGTACTGTATGAGGAGGTCAGGTGTAGCTGAAAAGTATGAGGATAGTGAGACAGTGTTGAGGTGTGACAAATGGTTTCAAGGTGAAGGTAGGGTTACATCAGGGATCAGCTTTGAGCCCCTTCTTGTTTACAATTGTGATGGAAAGGTTGATAGATGAGGTCAGGCAGGAGGCTCCATGGACCATGATGTTTGCAGATGACATTGTAATCTGTGGTGAGAGTAGAGAGCAGGTGGAAGAGAATCTGGAGAGGTGGAGATTTGCACTGGAGAGGAGAGGAATGAAGGTCAGTAGAGACAAGACGGAATACATGTGTGTGAATGAGAGGGAGGCAGGTGGAAAGGTGAAGATACAAGGAGTAGAGGTTGTATAGGTGGATGACTTCAAATATCTTGGGTCAACCAGCCAGAGCAATGGACAGTGTAGAAAAGAGGTGAAGAAGAGGGTGGAGTGGGTGGAGACGGGTGTCAGGAGGATAGCAGCAAGAGTGAAAGGGAAGGTTTACAAGACAGTAGTGCATCCTGCTATGATGTATGGTTTGGAGACTGTTGCTCTGTCTAAAAGACAGGAGGCTGAGCTGGAGGTGGTGGTGATGAAGATGCTGAGATTTTCGTTGGGAGTGACAAGGCTGGACAAGATTAGAAATGAGCAGATCAGAGGGACAGTGAAGGTGGAGCAGTTTGGAGATAAAGCCAGAGAGGCCAGGTTGAGATGGTTTGGACATGTGTTGAGGAGGAATAGTGGATATATTGGTAAAAGAATGTTGGAGATGGAGCTACCGGGTAGAAGGAGAAGAGGTAGACCTCAGAGAAGGTTTATGCATGTAGTGAAGGTGGAGATGGTTGGTGTATCTCTTCTTTGTCTCTGACTGAAAGTTGGTTAGACTACTCCAATAGAGAATCTGTCCTTTCATAATCTACTCCTCCAAATTTTGATTTTATGAATGTGTGGAATAGTGACTATTTTTAAAAGTACATTTCAATACCATCAGTTACCATTTGTAGGGATATGGTGAGAGGTTCAGATCAGTGAGCAGCAGTTTGGTTTCATGCCCAGAAAGAGTACCACAGATGCAATTTTTGGGTTGAGAGTGTTGGTAGAGAAGTACAGAGAAGGTCAGAAGGACCTCATTGAGTCTTTGAGAATCTAGAGAAGGCATATGATAGGGTGCCAAGAGAGGAACTGTGGTACTGTATGAGGAGGTCAGGTGTAGCTGAAAAGTATGAGGATAGTGAGACAGTGGTGAGGTGTGACAAATGGTTTCAAGGTGAAGGTAGGGTTACATCAGGGATCAGCTTTGAGCCCCTTCTTGTTTGCAATTGTGATGGAAAGGTTGATAGATGAGGTCAGGCAGGAGGCTCCATGGACCATGATGTTTGCAGATGACATTGTAATCTGTGGTGAGAGTAGAGAGCAGGTGGAAGAGAATCTGGAGAGGTGGAGATTTGCACTGGAGAGGAGAGGAATGAAGGTCAGTAGAGACAAGACGGAATACATGTGTGTGAATGAGAGGGAGGCAGGTGGAAAGGTGAAGATACAAGGAGTAGAGGTTGTATAGGTGGATGACTTCAAATATCTTGGGTCAACCATCCAGAGCAATGGACAGTGTAGAAAAGAGGTGAAGAAGAGGGTGGAGTGGGTGGAGACGGGTGTCAGGGCTGATGTGTGACAGAAGGATAGCAGCAAGAGTGAAAGGGAAGGTTTACAAGACAGTAGTGCATCCTGCTATGATGTATGGTTTGGAGACTGTTGCTCTGTCTAAAAGACAGGAGGCTGAGCTGGAGGTGGTGGTGATGAAGATGCTGAGATTTTCGTTGGGAGTGACAAGGCTGGACAAGATTAGAAATGAGCAGATCAGAGGGACAGTGAAGGTGGAGCAGTTTGGAGATACAGCCAGAGAGGCCAGGTTGAGATGGTTTGGACATGCGTTGAGGAGGAATAGTGGATATATTGGTCAAAGAATGTTGGAGATGGAGCTACCGGGTAGAAGGAGAAGAGGTAGACCTCAGAGAAGGTTTATGCATGTAGTGAAGGTGGAGATGGTTGGTGTATAAGTAGAGGAGGCAGTGGATAGGACAAGATGGAGGCAGATGATCTGCTGTGGAGACCCATAAAGGGAGCAGCCGAAAGAAGAAGAAGAAGTTAGCATTTGTAGACTTCATCTCCTTTGAATACCTCAATATTGTGCTAAAAGGTACACCAAAGGTTATATTAAGCATTTATAGATCACCATCATACTCTATAGACCTTATTAATTAATTAACTGAGCTGCTTGCAGTTATTTCAACTGACCTTGATCACATTTCTCATCACTGGTGACTTTAACCTTGTGAAAGAGCCAACACACAAATGTGGGCATATACTAGACTTCATTATTATCAAAGTACTGATTATTTCATCTGTTGGTGGTAAAGACTTTGGTATTTCTGACCACTTTTGTTTCTTTTTCAATATTGTAACTACTCCAGCTGCTTAAACTAGATCTGACTCCGTAAAGAAAAGGTTTCTAACTGAGAATGCGAGGGAGCTGTTTATAATGGCTATGGATAAAACACCATGCAAAATATCTGACTGTCCTGAAAATGTTGTCAACAACCTTAATTCTAAAACTGTGAATGTTATTGATGCTTTGGCACCTGTGAAAACCAAAACAATTTGTGGTAGGCAGAAGTGTCTGGGTGATGTAGTCTGGTAGTAAAAACCCAGAAAAGTGAATGCATGAAACCTGAGCTTAATTTATTCATTTATTTATTTATTTTGGAAAAATACTTCTTCTTGTGCGTCTTGCTAGTAAGGATGTGAAAGCTATAATATCCTTTTGTGTAGATTTAAGTGATAATAAGTGGTCAGGAATCCCAAATATAGCGATCAAAAATAACCCTTCCAGAAGCCTTTCAGATCAGGACAAAGAAAACACGTGGCTACTTTGACGAGGAGAGCCATGGCATTTATTACATTTGTCTTCCATTTCTGGATACAATTCAGATAGTCAAGCCTTAGAGAAATGCACCCTGTATAAGACTTTAAATTGGATAAGTCCGAGACGGGCACAAGAGGTGGTAGATCGAATCCTTTCTATGGCCTGTTCCCAGGATTCCGCATGAATTTGTATTGCCAATTCCCGATTCTCCGAATCCAAGAAATAAATTTATTACCAAATCTGAATTTCCTCAAAACTGCAAAGAAGTACTCCCACTCTACCCTATTGAATGCCTTTTTAGCATATAAGGAAATGACAAGTTCAGGAAGTTCAGCCAAATGCCATCCATCCATCCATTCATCACCTTCCGCTTCTCCAGGGTTCGGGTTGCGGGGGCAGCATCCTAAGCAATGAGGCCCAGACCTGCCTTTCCCCAGCCACTTCCACTAGCTCTCCAAGGGGGATTTCGAGGCACTCCCAGGCCAGCTGGGCGATATAGTAACGCCAGCGTGTCCTCGGTCTTCCCCGGGGTCTCCTCCCAGGTGGACTTGCCTGTGACACCTCCCGAGTTAGGCGTCCAGGAGGCATCCTAACCAGATGCCCGAACTACCTCAGCTGGCTCCTCTTGACGTGAAGAAGCAGCGGCTCTACTCCGAGTCCCTCCCAGATGACCAAACTTCTCACCCTATCTCTAAGGGAGAGTCCAGACACCCTGCGGAGGAAACTCATTTCGGCCGCTTGTATTCGCGATCTTATTCTTTCGGTCATTACCCAAAGCTCATGACCATAGGTGAGGGTGGGAACATAGATCGACTGGTAAATTGAGAGCCTTGTCTTATGGCTCAGCTCTTTCTTTACCACAACAGACCGGTAAAGAGCCCGCATCACTGCTGACCCAGCACCAATCCGCCTGTCAATCTCCCGCTCCCTTGTACCATCACTCATGAACAAGACCCCGAGATACTTGAACTCCTCCACTTGAGGCAAGAGCCTATCCCTGACCCAGAGAGGGCTCTCCACCCTTTTCCGCCTGAGAACCATGGTCTCGGATTTAGAGGTACTGATTCTAGTCCCGGCCGCTTCACACACGGCTGCAAACCGATCCAGCGAAAGTTGAGGTTCACGCCCTGATGTCCCCAATAGGACCACATCATCTGCAAACAGCAGCGATGTGACCCTGAGGTCACCAAACCGGACACCCTCCATCCCCTGACTGAGAAATTCTATCCATAAAAATTATGAATAGAATCGGTGACAAAGGGCAGCCCTTACGGAGTCCAACTCTCACTGGGAACGAGTCTGACTTACTGCCGCTATGCGAACCAAACTCCAGCTTTGTTTGTACAGGGTCTGAATGGCTCGTAGCAAAGAGCCATTTACCCCGTACTCCCGAAGCACCTCCCACAGAATAACCCAGGGAACACCGTCGAATGCCTTCTCCAGATCCACAAAGCACATGTGGACTGGTTGGGCAAACTCCCATGAACCCTCCAGAATCCTGGAGAGGGTGAAGAGTTGGTCCAGTGTTCCACGACCAGGGCGGAACCCGCACTGCTCCTCCTGGATCCGAGGTTCGACTATAAGACGAACTCTCTTCTCCAGTACCCATGCATAGACCTTACCAGGGAGGCTGAGGAGTGTGATTGCCCTGTAGTTGGAACACACCCTCCGGTCCCCTTTTTTAAAAAGAGGCACCACCACCTCAGTCTGCCAATCCAGTGGCACCGCCCCCGATGTCCACGCAATGTTGAAAAGGCGTGTCAGCCAAGACAGCCCCACAACATCCAGAGCCTTGAGGAACTCAGGGTGGATCTCATCTGCTGCCCACCGCTCCGGGCAAGTGTGCTCACTGCCCCCTAGTGTGTGTGTGGTGTTTCACTTGCATGGATGGGTTAAATGCGGAGATGGAATTTCCCCGGTTGTGGGATCAAAACAGTATCACTTACTTACTTACTTACTTACTTAGATGCTGAAATCCCTAAATTACTTGCAATTGCATATTGAGAAACGTTGTTCTTAAACTGTTGGACTATTTGCTCACGCAGTTGGTCACAAAGTGGTGAACCTTGCCCTATCCTTGCTTTTGAATGACTGACCCTTTCAGGGATGCTCCCTTTATACCCAATTGAAAGGGTTAACTCTGCTCTAACTCTGCTCTAAGCAGACTTTGCAGCAAGCATAGCTACTGTCCTTGGCAGTTTGCACAAACAACTTGCTCCTCTTATCGGGACAACATCCTGTCCAGAACCATTTGTTCTCTTTCGTAGGTAAGATTATTGTACACAGAGCAGAAGCCCCCCTCCTTTGGGCAGTTCCGGTGGTCTGTGAGTGTCAGCTTAGCATTTCATGACTGTTAGACAACTTATTTGGGTCCACCCTGTTTGCTTGTACGCAACAAGGCAGGACGTGTTTGTATAAAAGAAGGAGTGCCCTTCTTTCTTTGTGCAGAAGACTTAATAAACTCTTTGATTGATTATGAGAGTGGTTCTGTCTTTCTGCACCGAGCACTCTTGCTGCAACTGAGACTTTCCACAGGACAGGTGATCCACTCTCTGGTTCCTCTTCATGAACGGACCAAAAACGGCCGGTCCTTTCACCAATCATGACACTCACCTGTTTCCGATGGACCTGGTCCCCTGTGGAATGTTCCAAACAGGTGTTTTTTGAGCATTCCTCAACTTTCCCAGTCTTTTATTGCCCCTGTGCCAACTTCTTTTGAATGTGTTGCAGGCATCAAATTCAAAATGAGTGAATATTTGCAAAAAACAATAAAGTTTATTCGTTTGAAAAGGATTTGCAGATCATCGTATTCTGTTTTTATTTATGTTTTACACAACATCCCAACTTCATTGTAATTGGGGTTGTATAAAACCTGGTATAGCCTTTTTATATATCAGTATCCAGTGAGATTGAAGGACAAAACAAAACAAAATAAATGCCTGCTATCAACAAACAATAGTAACACCAACCTAGTTAGCGCAACAAACCAGTAAACCACCTAAGAGTGCACAGGTGGGGAAATAAGGCTAGTGAGTCCATAAACCCTAAGCAATGATGAACTGAAAAGCTGTTAGAGTTCACTCAGAAATCAAGGTTTTGACATAGTCGCTGGCTTCCTATGCTGAAACAAAGTCTTTCTCGACACTGTTGTATGTTATGCGAAGTCACGCTGGGTGAATCAGACCATACCGAGCACCGTCAATGCCACGAAGTTGGCGCCTGACCTCATTGAATGCAGCTCAAGCCCACTACCTACCAGTGTAGTCAGGAAAGATTGAGATGATCTGGTCTCTGACTTTAATCTGTCGGAGCTCTCTAGCGTGGGGTAGAATGTCCACACAATCACTGTGATAATGAAATCTGCACACAATAACTCGTGGACGATCACCGGGCTTGGGCTTGGGTTGGAGGGTCCAGTGGGACCGGTCCAAAAGCGGATCCTTTACCAGACCGAACGCTTCATTCAGCAAGGCAGCTACAGCAGCAGTGGTACAGGTGTCAGGACCCTCCAGTACTCCCAGTATCCTAATGCTGTTACGCCGAGATCTGGACTCCAAGTCTTCACATTTATTTTCCAGCTTGGCTACGTTAGCCGTGAGGGACTTGATAGTAGCTTTCATCATGGCGAGATCATCGGAGCACTCGGTGAGTGCGTGCTCCATCTCTCCGACCGTACCTTTCAGCTTAGACCTGGTAGCAGCTTTATCATGTACCAGCTGTGTCTTTACAGCTTGCAGGTTGAGCTGGATAGTAGACAAAACATCGCAGAGAGTATCCTGGAGTTCCTTTTTGAAGATATC
Organism: Pygocentrus nattereri; assembly: GCF_015220715.1. NCBI lineage: Eukaryota > Metazoa > Chordata > Actinopteri > Characiformes > Serrasalmidae > Pygocentrus > Pygocentrus nattereri. Next base: position 19,111,959 of record NC_051227.1, read on the forward strand.
AGCAATATCTTTCCTCAACGAGGCTAGCAACTCGAGCTTGAGAGCAGCGGGGTCAAGGTTACCGTGCATCGAGGCGGCCTCTGCAGGAGCCGACGGTGCACACGAGGACGTGGTTGCGGTTTGTGAACCAGGCCGCAGTTGTGTCTGAATAGTATTGTGAGTTTTAGAGTTTTTACCAGACATCTTACGCAGTCCAAAGCTAGACTTCCCAACTAAAAGTACTGCGGAGTAAGGTAAGACTATATATAGGACCAAAAAGCGCAGATAAATTACAATTTTAAACAAAAGCTTCCAAACACACGTCCTACTCCATTGCAGCTCAGCCACTCCCCCGAAACCTGAGCTTAAGTTAAGTGCAAATTCAATATGACATTTCAAAGAAAGACTAAATAACTACAACTTAGAAGTACATAAAGCCAGACAGTCTTACGTATCTTGCATTATTAACAAAAACATTCCTGAACCTTATTTACAATCTTTGGCAGGCGAACACACCTAAAAGCACAGGTAGACCCTGACCTCCTTTCTTGTAATGAATTTGTAGCTTTCTTTAAGAAAAAAAAATCCGGACCGGTTAGCAACACCACTTTTTCTATGAACAGGGCTAGTCAGCATATACTACCTCAAAATAACTAGATATATAACATGTCTACATTCTATGCTATTGTTCTGAAAAACCTGAACGAAAAAATTCAGCTTCTGAAATTATCCATGTGTTCTTCTTGTTGTGCCCACTCACTTTTGAAGGAAGTCCTGAGCTGCCTAGCAGCAGATTTATTGCAAATAGTAAATGGCTCCTTTCAAGCTTTTTCCCTGGGCTGCTGAAAACTGCAGTGACTAAGTCTTTCCTAAAAAAAGAGCAATCTAGATACCTCTGTCCTTAATAACTGAAGACCTACAGACCAAAACTTATATTTACTGAGACAGTTGACTCTAATCAGCTTAGCAAATTCTTAAATAAGTACTTACAGTAATGAAGACTTCCAGCGTAATTTCCATTCACATAACAGCTCATTGCTCTCTGTGACGTGTGCCCGCCCTCCGGGCCCTGATAGCAGTTGCGCAAGCTTGCCAGAAGGCAGGGCCTGAACCCCGGTAAAGATGGTGGGGAAAGGGCGCAAAGCCAGACCTCCGCCAAGTGATGCGAGTGACGGCGGTAGGAAGAAAACGACGGTGGCAGCCACAAGAGGCACGAAACCAAGGAGCGAGTCCCGAGCTCCGCCAACTGGGCCCTGCCGCCTGATCCGCAGCAAGGACGCTTCATTACACCTCATGTTTGATCTGGATGGCCGAGCTGCAAGCGGTGATGAGGAGGCAGAGCAGCGAGCTTTCATTCCCTCTCGGCTCAGGTCGATCATAACATTCTTTTAGACAGCCCAGAAAAGTAGGTAGAGCTTTCCGGAACTGTTCTTAGCTGGTTCTGATCATGTTTGGAGGATTGGAGCTACTTCATTGCAGTCAACAGCTACAAATCTTGGGGAAACGTTGACCTGTGGTGTTCCATAAGAATCCATTCTTGCGCCCCCACTGTTCAATCTATTATGCTAACACTGTGTCAAATCCTTAAAAATAATAAAATATCATACCACAGCTAAGTTGACAACGCCCAGATTTATTTAGCTGTCTTGTCTGATGACTACAGTTCCATTGATATTTGATGTCATTGATGTCAAGCTTTCTCCAACTAAATGGAGAAAAGAGCAAGGCCAGTGCTCATCTAGACACCACAGCTCTGAGGGCTAAAGATCAAGTCTGAAATTTTGGCATAACAGTTTATGCAGATCTGAATTTCAGCAGCCATATAAAAACAATAATTAAAGTTCTGCCTTTTGTTATATACCAAACTTAAAAAATTTCACAACAAATCTAGATAAACTCATTTATACATTCATCTATGACAGGCTGAATTACTGCAATGTTTTTTTTGTTTTGTTTTTGTTTTTTTACTAGCCCTCCCAAAGCCACAATCAGAAAGGTACAGTTTATGCAAAATGCAGCTGCCAGAATTCTTACAAGAACTAGAAGACCAGAACACATTACTCCAATCCTCAAGTCACTGCACTGACTGCCAATTAAGCACAGAATTGGTGCTTCTATAATTGTAGATAAATCTCTAAATAGACTTGAACCAAAACACATTGCTTATCTTCTGGAGGTATCTGAACCCAATAGGCCTCTCCAATCACTGGTTAGTTAGTACTGCTCAGAATCAGAACCAAGCAGAGTGAAATAGCACTGAAGAACAGGGTAAAAGGGGGCTAATTAAGTATGCAGAGAAACAGGTGGACTACAGTATATAATTGTAGAACTGCAAAGTGCACCCAAATACTAAGTGGACCTGATAAAAAGGACAATAAACGTAGAAACAGAGAGGTGGTCATAATGTTATGCCTGATTGGCGTAGCTATTTAATTTATGTTTTCAGAACTATCTTTGCAAAAGCCCTTCTAAAGGATGTCATACCCCTATTTTATTTTAAATGCTATTTAAATATCTTTTACCAGCTCTTGAATGTTAATGTTGCTTTAAATGACTTGAATACATCTAAATGTTTTCCTAAGCCTTTTTCCTTTCCACAGGACATTCAGAAGCAATCCTGAAATTGAGCACATGGGAATTGTAAAGGACTCTCCTCTAATGCCTGATGTATAAATGCCAGGCGGAGCTTACATTACAAGAACTTTCAGAGCAGTCTGAGGTTATCATACACTTATCTTGATACCTGATGCATTTTAAAGGAGTTACAATGGCATCTAATTGGTCAATTTATACAACTCTTTTGACTATGGAACCACTGGACATATTACCATCTCATGTTTTCCCTGCATTCATATTTGGAACTCTTGCATACTGTGCTATTTTGGTTTTCAATATGACCGTATTATTAACAATTGCTTTGAACAGGAAACTTCATAAGCCTATGTATTTACTGTTATTTAACTTGCCACTCAATGATATGGTGGGTGCCACAGCCTTTTTCCCTCAGCTGGTGTCTAGTATTTTGTCACAGAGTAGATCCATCACTTACTCTGCCTGCTTTGCTGAAGCATTTCTGACACACCTGTATGGAGCTGGTTCACTTCTCATTCTCACTGCTATGGCTTATGACAGATATGTTGCCATCTGTTGTCCGCTGAAATATAACACCTTGATGTCTCCAAATAACCTGTTGAAAATAATTATTATAATGTGGACTTTAGATTTTACTCTAATTGGTTTATTACTTGCACTGAACTACCGCAAAGAGATTTGTTTCACAAACATAGTAGACATGTACTGCAATAACCCTTCTTTATTGAGGCTTATATGTGGGGATATACAGTTAAATAGCTACTATGGATTGTTTATAACTATTTTTTTCCAAGGCCTGTCACTGCTGATAGTGGTATTTACATACATCAAAATCTTAATCACTGTTGTTTCTAAAAGACAGTTTGATGCAAAGAGTAAAGCAATTCAGACGTGTGGTACACACCTAATTGTTTTCTTATGCTTGGAGTTCAATGCATTCTTTGCTCTAATTGCTCACCGACTTCCAAATGTATCTCCTTACATAAGAAGGGCTTTAGGTGTTTCAGTAATGGTATTTCCTCCTTTTCTTAATCCTCTAATATACGGACTGAAAACAAAGGAAATCCGTCACAATATTTTAGAATTCTTCCAAAAAAAAATATTCTAGACATGACGGGCATGAAATGTTGATCGATGTGATGTCTAATGTTGTCCACTTCATTTATTTATGCATTTATTCATTTATTTATTTATTGCAGTAGCAGAAGGGCTTCATTTTAATATTTTATTTTCTTCCTTGCTTAATATGTATTTTTATTAATGACTGGATGACTGCTGAGGTGTTTATTGGAAAACAACAGAATGTGGTGGATTGTCACCTGAAATAATTTTGTTATGTCTTGTGGTAAAAAAGTCTGATCCAAAAGCACAAGAAGCCTAAAGAGAGAGCAGTCTTCCCTAATGGCTATGATGGGGTGTTAGTTTGAATGGTACATCTAGCTTTAAAAGCACCAACAGGTAGAGAGAGGCCACACTTAGCTGAGAAAGGACTGTTAATTTTGCCCGTAAGTGCCCTAATATCTGTTTTAGTTATGGTGTTCAAGGTCACAAAAGCGCCTTTGCCTAACAAGAAGCCCAAGGATGCCAGTCTGTGTTACATGCCCTGATCTTCTTTAACCAAGCAAGAGGAGAACAGGAAACCACTTATTGTGGTAGAGCTACATTTTCAAAAGGGTCACATCACCTTTGAGTGAAATTCTCATATTTAAATGTAAAGGAGTGCTGTGTGATAATATCAACTTAGCTAAAGTTACCGAAAATCAGTCCTTTAATGGTACTGCTAAATGAAATTTTTCATTTTCATATCTTTCTTGAATAGCTTGGTGGGTCCAAAAACATAACTAGTAAATTATTACTGTTTGTAACCAACACAATCAGGTACCACATCCTTTTTGTTGGATATTGATATAGAGCATCCTTTCACTGCACCACACACACAGATCTTCGAAGCCACTTATCCTTCCAGGTCGCAGGGGGAGCTGGAGCCTGTCTCAGCAATCATTGTGTGGAATGCCTTCAATGCACCAGAGATGTTAAAAATTAGCAGACAAGTCACTGGTTAAAATATGAATGAGCAAGCTCATAATGCGAGACATGGCATTTCTTTGTTGAGAAATTCCTGCCTTTTAATTAAAAGAGTCATATTGCTCACTGGTGGCCTGCTGAAAAGAATATTTGTGCAGTAATAGTGAACAAGCTAGCACAGCTAGCTGACCAACTATCGAACCACCACCACAATCAGAAGGCATGGTTAAGTTCCCAAACTGTTTAATTCAAATGTGCAATTTTTCTGTTGCTATAGTGAAGTGTTGTTAATAAATCAGGACTGTAAAAGTAAAAGCATCAGTGATTATCTTAAATGTTAACAATGTAATTTCTTCTGAGCCCAGTAAGTGTTCTTTCAGTCATTTCATAAGTTTCAAATAATGCATGGACACAAACTTACTATTTCCAACTATACATATAAAGTTTCCGATTAGCTCGACCGTGTGTCAAACATTGCTGGAAATCCTCTGGTGCTGTGCAAATCATTTGCATAGTGTTGGGAGGATATTAGAGGATATATTATGTATATAAATGTACCTTACTTTGCTCCTCAGTCCACACAGCTGAATAATCTGCATCTTTCAAGGCTTCAGCTGCTAAATAATCAACTGGAAGAAACAGAAAGTATAAACCAAAAGATAATGCCACAATAAATTTGACATGTAAATATGTCATTTCACTGCTACATAGCTATGCAAACCACTCAGAAATAATTCTATCATAATACCATTCACACTTTGTTGTATTGTGTCATTGGTTTGGGGTCTTGATGTTTCCTTGGTGCTTGTGCTGTTTGCCCTTCAGGCCAGAATGCCAAAGTGCAAGACGGTCATTGTTAAAGTGTACTGTTGTAATTCTGCCTTAGTTACACTCTTGAGGGGGGGAACTACTGCAAACAATATTTATGGGTTGGCTATGACAGGATTCATGCAGGCTATAAATGTGGCTATTCAGTTATTTTTGTACATACACATTCCCATCACCTGCATTACCCATGTGCAGTCAGAGGCTAGATACCTGTTTAGCACAGATAATTACATTATGTCTTGTTGAAATAGTGAGTACCTTCACTATTCTCTCATCATTTTCTTAACATATCATTTTCAGAACATATCTCCTAATGCCCCAAAACTTTGTGGCATGATGATTTTTATCATCCTTCCCATCATTAATCCAATTACATATGGAATGAAAACAAAAGAAATTAGAAATGCATTCTTTGTGATGTTGAAAAAAACTAAATGTTGCATCCATATAAATGTGTCAGATGTTAGCACATCAGTGGTTATTCTTCATGAGTAGGCATCATGGTCAACAGTCTGCGAAATTAAACATTTGTATATTGTGTAGATGTCCATCTTCAAATGTATGATGGTAACTTTGTGTTATAGGCATCAATTTCAAAATAAGCATACTTTAAAAAAAAAAATCAATGTAGTCAATGAGTTAGAACATTATATCTTGTGACTAATATTTTGGGGGAATCAGGTTAAATAAATTCTAAAATTACAGCTATTTTTTTGCATTTCACATATTTCACGTCTTTGTGAAAGTGAGGTGTGTTTATACGTATATGTGTTTACACTGCCAAGTTCAAAGGGATATTACTGAAAAGTTTCCTAAAATATATTAGTTTAAAAAATTTGCTGTTTAGTGTGGTGGACATTTGGTAAACACAACCTATTTAAGTGAATTTCTGGGACAGAACATTGTCCTTTAAGCAGAGCTAGGAAAAAAAAGACAGAATAGTCAGTAAAACGCTTGTTATGACTAAATATAATTTGGGGCCCAGCTTAAAGGATAGTTCTTTTAAAAAGTTCTTTTAATTTGCAATTATTTTGTTACAGCAAAGTGTCATAATTAAACAACGGTGCATGAACAAGTATCAGTTCTTATCTTAAATCTTATCACTGTAAAGTACCTGAAAGTAAGCTGAAAAAGAAACATTAAAAGTGTTGCTACATGATGCGATAGCAGGAAAAGCGTGCGCTGAGGCATGCAGGCTAGGCTAACAGCTAATCCAAACAAGTTGGCAATTCCAACACATGCTGGCTAATGTTCTTTCACTGGACAATAATTTGGACCATATCAGACTTTGAGAATACCATTGCAGCGTGAAGGATAGCTGTGTCTTTGTATATATTGGAACATGGCTGAATGTAAACATCATGAACACAGTGATTGAGCTGGATGTGCTAATACTATACAATGTAAACAGAGTAGCCTCGCTGCCTGGTAAACTCTTGAAAGGCAGGCTGGCTGTCTATGTCAACAAAAAGTGGTGTCAAGATGCTGGATTGGTCTCTAAATTCTATTCACCACATGCAGAATTCATGAGTGTAACATGGTGACCCCTCTTCTTGCCATAGGTATTGATGGCCATTGTTATAGTGACCGTGTATGTTCCCATGAGTGCTAACATGGAGGCTATGAGTGAACTATATAACTTGGCTTCCCCTGACTGCCAGTGTCAGCCATCCCTTCCATCTCACCGTTGCCAGCTCACTAATCACTACCCAGACATGGACTACCATGTCATTCAGCTTGAATCCTGCAGGTACCAATAATCTCTGGTCAAACCACTGTTATTGTTGACCCTGTGTCCACTGGAGCACTGCATGGAACCCTTTCAATGTTGATGGAAATATGGAAGTATTCTGTTTCCCACTGACCCACTGATTTGGACACACTTAATATATTATAGACGGTACAACTGCATACATCAGAGAACAAAGACATGATCTGCATCATGAAAATGGGTAGTATCAAAATATGAAAAGAAGTCTGCAAAAGCAAGGAATAATATCAATATAACAATGAAATTGATGCAGAGCTGTTCCATATGCAACCATAAGCTGCATATTTCCAGAAGTCACAGAGTATGTGAGTGGAGGGCAGCGGCAGACATTTCTGCTTCTTACTCAGTGTGTCCTGTAATCACACTGCACTGGTTTTCTGTTTCCAACCCCTGTCTCGCTCCTCACATACACATCAGAGAAACACCACTCCATATGTTTGAATCTGTCGACAAGGCCCTATACACTTCATTTAATTATTTAGGTTATTAACCAAAACTAGTTAAACATTCTGTGCTACACAGGCTTTTTTAGAAGGCTTGAAGTGATGGCCCAACCACAAGCTGAAAACCCATCGCTAGTGAACAAACACAACTGCTTTTAATGCCATCATGTACAAGCTGTATCAGTCACTTATGCATCACTCAGGTCAGGCAGAAGTAGTCAGTTTGGAAATAAAAAGACCGTTGGCGTCACGGGATGGGTCAGTACTGGAGCAATAATGGAGCAGGAAAAAAGCTGATGCTCTGATTTTCTGAAAAGCCATTCTGTGCTCTGAGTAAAATCACATGGCTCCGCCCCCCACTGTGCTTCCACTCTGCACCACACATACCCTGCCAGAAGACATTTTTCTATTTTTAGATGTTGCCCACGATTTGCTGCGTTTCTATTTTGCAATCCCACCAGCTCACATTGTGCTAATACATTTCTCTGGAGCTTCCATTTGCCTGCCATCCCTCCATTTCACATGATGTGAGATGTGCATGACACACAATGGCCAAAAAGTGTACTGCAAGGCCACAAAGATCCCAATGCTTTAATGACAAATGATGGGTTCTTTGGTAAGGTGCTTTTGTCAAAAATGTATGAGGCACTGCTTAGAAGAAAAAAAAATGCTCAGGGCAGGAATGCAGGTACATGCAAATATTAGTGACAGGTTGTCAAAAAAGTGCATAGCTTATATTATTGTTAGTATATACTCACTGGCTATGTTGTCATACAGAGAACAATTTAGGCATATGTACCATGGCAACACACATTAACTTGCCATACTTCTACATCAGTGCCGAGAATGATCCACCATTCAAATAATACATGCTCTGTGGTGTCCTGAACAATGAAGAACAGGGTAACAAAGTATGCAGAGAAGCAGATGGATTACACGCTGTAACTGCAGGCCTACAAAGTGCACCTATACGGTAAGTAAGCTGATGGACAACTAGGGTAGATACAAAGGGGTGAACCTAATGAAGTGGGATAGAGCACATGCAACATATAACGGTTAACATGATGCTTAGGTATTTTATTGTCACCTCCCCCTCTTCAGCAGTTTCCCAAGATGCCTTTAAACACCCCACATACATTTTCACCAGGTTTCATCAATGCATCATTGAGCAGATTTAAAAGTAGTTTGTCTATTGCAAAGCATAAAATGTTACGCAAATGGAGAATTCTTTGCCATTGCAAGTGGTGTTACATGCATGCAGAGAAGCTCTGGGAGAAAGTTGAGGTTTTAACAGTAAGTTGAGGACTAAGCAAAGTTATGAAAATCACCTTGATGTAAGTTATAAAGCAAGACTGTAGTGGGGACTGCTCTGTGATGGACTGGCGGCCTGTCCAAGGTGTTTACTGTCCTATCCCAATGATCAGTGTCCATCTCATTGTCACTGCAGTGCTGCAAATAATCCATCATCTAAACAATGCTTGCTCTGTGGTGGTCCTGTGGGGATCCTAACCATTGTTGAACAAAGTTAAAAGGAGCTAATAAAGTCTATGATATTAGAACTACAAAATGCACCTGCTGTACATAGTGAGTGTTTAGATGGTGGCTAATGGTTTAGATACAAGGTATGTGTACAAAGAAAAAGTTGACAATTAGTCTTTGTCAGTGTGCAGCAGGGTTTAGCCAAGCAGGTGTCCTAAAAGCTAACTTCAACTCCCTTCGCTTGTATTTAAAAACATGTTTCTGCCAAGTAGTATTATAAAGTATGACATAGACAGAGTAATTAATAAAAGCTGTCAGTTGTTTTCAAATATTTCCATGTTCTTTCACACAAAACGGACTGTAAATAGTTTGTATAAGAGATTGTTCTAATAAATGTAAAGTTATGAGTAATTATCAAAATAATTTTATTACTTGGTGCATAAGTCAGTTTAGTTGGCAGCCTTCTCTGTATGGCACAAGTTTTTCTAACACATATTTACTATCTGAATTTTTTTATTTATGCCACAACATTTATTACATTCATAGGTCCTTCTGGTCAGTTATTATCACATTCATAATTACTAGGGTTCTGCTAAAACATTTTATCATTGAATCTATCAATGTGCCAGTAACATGGTGTGTGTTTTGCACCAGTGGAAATGATCTGTGTGTTAACATGGTCACTTACTGACAGTTCCAATTACATCATATTTGTCCCGGTATCCACTAGAGAGAATAATCCCTTCAAAAACAAATGCAACAGCATCTATAAAATCTCAGAGACAGAGTATTCTGTTTTTATTTATGCTTTACACACATCCCAACTTCATTGGAATTGAGGTTGTATTATTCTATTCATATCTTCAGATTCTTGTGGCCTGTTTCAGAAACAAAAGGTCTGACACAAGAAGCAAAGCTCTGCAGACATGTGCCACACATTTAAATCATCTTCCTCCTTTTAGAGTGATTGGGACTTTTTACAATCGTATCGTACAGACTGCAAAACCTGTGTGCTCTCTCAAGACGTTTTACAGGGGTATGCACTCTGATTTTCCCTCCCACACTGAACCCAATTATCTATGGCCTTAAAACAAATGAAATCTAATCTAAAATTATGAAGCTTTTTCAGCACAATGTTTTTCCCTCCAGGGCATCTGACAGCAGTGTGTTTTTATCATGTTGTTTAATGCCCTGACCTGCTGTACATCTACACTCTTGTGCCATAGAACCATATTTCTCAACCATGGTCCTTAAGGCCCACTGCCTTGTACTTTTTAGTGTTTTCCCTTGTGCCAACACACCTGATCTAAATTATTAGCTAATTAACAGTCTGTTATTGAGTTGTAACTGTATTATAGCAGCAAGAACACTAAAATGCACTAAAAATGTGCAGGACAGTGGGCCTTCAGGACCCAGATTGAGAAACACTATTATAGAAGAATTACTTTTGGTTCTTCTAAAGAACCTACCCCTAAACAAACTGACAAAAACAAACCTAAACATGAAGGAAACATAGGTGTGTATAGTGATCAAATTTCATGCCTGGTGAGCTACATCCCTGGAGACCTGGACTGTACTATTCAGATGCTCCTGGAGGCCTTCATCAGATGCAGATTAAGGTTGGAGCCAATGGATAAGCAGCTAGAAGCTCAAAAGGTTTGGTGTTTTGCTAGCTCCTATGCCAAAAACCTAGCTAACTGTAACAAATCTCAAGCAAAGACAATTATCAAAAATAGGAATCTATATGTTTTTTAGAGCCTGTTTTGCTCATGTTTACCGGGGGTGCCAATCTCTGTGTGGTGGGTGGATGTGTAGATATAATTTATTAGTGTTAGAGAGGTACATGCAGGATGTTGTAAGGTAAAAACAGACCTCTCTGATTGACTTTGTTTACATCTCAACCACTTAATGATTCATAAAATAAAATAAAATAAAATAAACAATCTGTGAAATCCCACTGTATGTCAGTGTGTGTAGATTTTGAAGTTACCGCAGTCCTTATGTCAGTGGTTAAGACTATGCCTCAACCTGGCTTATAGAAAAAAATAAGAATGAATTTGTTGCCACATAAATAATTGTGATTATGTGCTTATCACAACATGAATGACACTATTTGTGTGTCATAATGCACAATAAGCTTATGATCTGGCAGGTCAATTGTTAGTTTGTTTGTTTGGTTACAGCTCAAACAACTGGCAGTTATGATTTGGTGATATGACAATTTCAAGGCATTTAAACCTAAAGAGGTCATGTAAACGCACAAGTATATTAACGTGACCCATTATATAAGTTAAACAGATTTCATGCTCGGTACCCAAGGGTATCTGACCCTTGGATGGGAGTTTATTGCTCGCTTAGTCACCACCAATCAATCAAACCTGGGCTGGACAGCCATAACATACCATTGCAAACTAATCAAAATACAAAGAAAACCAAGAACAGTGAGTTTATTTTTAAAGTTCTGATCTCTCATTGATTCCAAAACTGTCTGCACATAATATTTATGCATATTGTTCATACAACTGTCTCAGATTATAGTAGATAATAATTCATAAATAACAAAGCATGTGCTGCATGCCTTGCTTGATTTATGCACTGGGTTGGATGTGCCAGCGTGATGATGCTTATGCTCTAGTAAACAAATACTTTTCTGCCCATCCTCTCCTGAGAAATCATACCTTTAAGCCCCTTGTTACACAACTTGTTTTCCGAACACTATAAAGCATAGGCACTTATCACATTAGGAGCTAGTCCTGTGCTTTAACAACAAAAAAGTATGTAGGATGCACTTCAGATTGAACTTCCAAAAGAACTTCTACCACATTACTACAATGGCAGACATTATAGCAAAGTTTAGATGTCAAGGTTTTGAGGTTTGAGAGTATTTACTGTTAAATGAATAATTATGTTGAGCTTTTTGTTGTCTTATGTTACAGCTTCCCTTTTGGGGGATTTAACTGGAAGAGGTTTGTAAAAAAACGGAAAAAGGCGCTTTTGATTTTTTATTTTTTGCTGTACTGATCAGTTCATTTTGCACTGTACTACTATGTACATTTACTGATCATTATTAATCAAAAAATACAAAAGCATTCCACCTAATAAAGAGTAATATTTGGATATGTCATTTTTATTAGAATGAGAAGCTGATAATAACTGTCTGAATTGTCTCTCAACAGGCCAAACAGTATTTTAACAATGAACAACTTCTCAAATGTATCATATGTATCTTCCACTTTGATTCTGCAAGGCTTCGATTTGTCTCCTGAGAACATCCTCCCTGTATTCTTTTTCGCAACACTGGGATACATTATCATTCTCTTCTGCAACCTCCTCCTTCTCATCACCATCATTCTGAATAAGAGCCTCCATGAGCCCATGTACCTTCTCCTGCTAAACCTGCCTATTAATGACCTCCTCGGCTCCACGGCCCTGTTCCCACAGATTATCAAGGACCTCTTGTTGGAAACGAGGACCATCCAGTTTTCAACCTGTGTTACCCAAGCTTTCTTCATACACATCTATGCAACAGGTGCCGTGTTCATTTTAACTGCCATGGCGTATGACAGATACGTGGCTATTTGTCAGCCGATGAGATACAACATGATCATGACCAACACGCACTTAATGAAAATCATTTCTTTGGTCTGGCTTTCTAACATACTTATGATAGCTGGGCTCTTCATACTCCTGCTGCGCTTACCGCGGTGCAGGTCCCTCATCACAAACACATATTGTGACAACCCTTCACTTCTCCAGCTGGTCTGTGTAAACACAGCTATCAATAATATATACGGCCTGATGACGGTCGCTGTTTGTCAGGTCATAACAGTAGGTCTAATTTTGTTTACATACCTCCAGATCCTTATTGCCTGCTTTAGGAACAAAAGGTCAGACACGCGCAGCAAGGCGCTCCAAACCTGTGCCACACACTTAATGGTCTTTCTCATTTTTGAGTGTTTAGGTCTTTTCACTATTATTTCCTACAGGTTAACAGATATTTCCCCTCATTTAAGGAAATTCATTGCAGTGGCTGCTATGATTTTGCCTCCGACATTGAATCCAATCATATATGGTCTGAGAACGAAGGAAATCAGGACCAAAGCTTTGACATTTTTTCAGCAAAGGGTTAATCCCTCATAACCTGTTGTATTTAACTTAGTTTAAAAAGATTGTTAAGTTGTTATTTTCCACACTTTCCATTCCACTTTCCAACACTGTCAATACATTGTTAAAAACAGATCTCCCCCTTAACTGAAAATCTACTACATTTTCTCAGTGAATATCTTTGCAAATGGCTTTTGTCTGCAGATTGGAGTTGGGTCAAGCCAGAAATTTATACCGGATCTACTTACCATGTTGTATCTACAGGGCTCTATATTGTAAAATTTCATATTGTGAGCTTTGTATTAACTCGTGCATCTATGTAATCAGATAGCTGTGATTCAGCTGGCATTAAATAAGCAAATGCTAAATAACCTAACTGATAAACCCAGATATGTTCTGTACTCTAGTCAATTCTGCAGAATGCTGTTAGTCCTATAAATGCAACATCGGACTACTTTGGACTGATGTTGCATTTATAGGACTTAGGAATTAAAGTGACAGGTAAATATATATAAATCCATAGGACATAAATATCACCCCAGGAATCTAACTGTGCCAAACAGACTAGTTTGGTTGATTTAAATGTTAACAGGTCAAATTAATGAAAAAAACAAAACAAAAAAAAACACATCTTCACAAATTTGACTGCTTATTTCTATTATAGTTTACAGAATTATATAATGGTATAATCTGCAAGCTTTTAACAATATAATATCCATGTTTCTAAGAAATGATCATAAATTAAACATGCTTATACAGTGGGATTTAAAGCTTAAATCCACAGTTGAAAAACTGTATTTTAAGTGGTCTAGGTAAATATATTTAGAGCCAGTTTCCCAGATCCAGATTAAATCTAAAACTAGATTAACTGAGACTGAAACATTGGCATTGCGGTCAAAGACTATGCCTTATTCATGGTTTTAGTGTTCTTTTCTTGTACCAGAACGTTATAATAGATGATATAACAAACAACTTCCTACTGGCTTTTTATCAATCATTATGTATTTCCAGAGGGAGGATGTGAAGGCATGATGTTAGTGCTCCTTTTTGAAACTAAAGTTCTTTTCATTTACTGCCATATAATTTGCCTGGTGAACATGTGAGCAACTGAAGGCCAAGGAAGCGCCATTCTCTCCTCTATGAGAAGAGAAATGTCTCCATCTTCTGGACAAATTGTTTATTGGCTTAAAGTTCTCGTGATGGTCTATGTCTTTGTTCTAAAATATTGTTTTTGTTACTTATCAAGAGATTAAAGATGGTTTATATAAAAAAAAGTTTATTTCTTGCTTGTAATAAAAATCAATTATGTCACTACATTAAAAAAGTTACACAATCCAGCTATTAAGAAGTGCTATTAACTAGTTATGTCACACATCAATCAGTACCTAATGCTTGTCAGACAGTTCTTTACAAAAGGTGTATTTAAGTTGTTTTAGGTTAGTACTTTTAGGGCCGAGTTTAAAGTTAAATGAACTAGGACTTTTATTAGTGAAATATAATTGGCATTGTTCAAGCATAGTTCAAGACAAGGCTCCACCCACTTACATAGAAGATTAAACTATGTAGAGGTTTAAAAAGCCTTTAAAGACACAGCCTTTCTGCTAATAGCTTGTTCCACTTTACTTGTGGAGCTGTTATACCATTCCTTCATCAGTTTAGACCGTTGTTCTTGGGGTAAGATGAGGAATTATTTTTGCTTTGTAATAGAACATTTTACAAATAACACCGCAAAATACAGCTTATCTGTACATTGTTTTTTTTTTTTAAGCAGAGAGTCAGAGTCATAACTACAGCTGCTCTATTTAGAGACTGATGTTCTGTTCCCTTTACTTGCCTGTAAATTCCTGTAGAAAAGCTCCAGTTATCTCTGGCTGTGAGAGGAGAAATGTCTCCCTCTTCTGGGCAACCTTTTAACCAGCTTTAGATGTTCATAGTGGCCAGTGTGTCACATTCAAATGTTTTTGAATACTTCATTTATTTCATTACTCTTAAAAAATAATAATAAATTTTGAATATTTGTTTATATGACTGTTGTTGTGTTCTGTTTGTGGCTTTAATACATAAATTATGTAATTTCTGGTGTAAATGAGGGTTAATAACAAAAATAACAAGTAACACTTTGCTTTTTGTTTTTTTATTGTTTGTGTTTTGTTTTTGTTGAATTTTACTTTAGCAGCATGTGGTCTGGTGTTTATGAGAAAATATAAACAAATATAAAATGAAATAAGTACAAATTTGGACAGCCTTAAATGAGGTATATAAAAATAAATACTCATCTTTATATTTTTCATAGGTCTTATGTAATACACTACAGTAGTAGTACAGAAGGCTATAACATTTCAATTTATTTATCTTTTCCACATGTATCTTTTCAAAGTAGCATATTAATATGAACAGTGTTTCCACATCACAATTACACGCTGGACAAGGTTAGCTAAGAGAGCAGCTGTTATATAAATGTCATTAAATTTCAAAGAAAGAAGCAGACTAACCCTCTCCCCACAACCTACCCACAAAAGACTGTACAGCTGTTTAAATATCAGGAATTAAAAGTACTTTTTGTGGATTTTGTTGGTGTGGGACATTGTTGAAATGGCTGATTTGTTAATATAGCTGTATGCGAAGGTTAGAATAACCCATTTTACATGTTTTGCTGGTTTTCCAGGTGAATATAAGTGAGCACATGTGATAAAAATTGAAATGTGGTATATTTCTGCATATTTTACTGCACAATTTAGACCTATTTGCCATACCTATTGCACAGGCCATGTTTTATATTTATATTTTCCCCCAATAAGTGAAACTTAGCAACAAAACAGTAATTGTTATTTCAATTTGTGCAGAAGTGTTGTGTTCACATATTTTCATGTAGAAAATCAAAATTTGGCTTATGACTATATTTGGTTGCTGAACATCACACTAAAGAAACTGTCTTTGCGAATTCGTGCTTAGATATGTTTAGGTTATTCAAGCCGATCATTCTATTCCTGAAAAGTTTCACCTTAACTTTAATGTCTTTTGTTTTGAGTCCATAAATAACTGGATTTATGCAGTTGGGGATAATCACGTATCCCAGTCCCAGGATTTTCTGAATAATGTTCGGCGTGTTTGGTATTCTGTAAAACAGAACAATAGCAGCACAGGACATCTCAAAAATAACAAAGACAGTCAGGTGGGTGCCACAGGTATGCCAGGCCTTTGACTTTGACTCAGAGTCATTACTCTTACAGCATGTTATCAAAATACAACTGTAGGTGAACACAATAGAAAAAAAACCAACAGTATGAAAAGCTGCAGTTATGACCAGGCCGTAGATGTTACTCACTGTAATGTCAGCAGCACAGGTCAGCTTCAGCATAGTCAGATTGTCACAGTAATAGGTCGGAATCTCTTTTCTACAGATAGGGTACTGTAAGGTGATACCAAACAGGACTGCACAGACGATGAAAACTAAGAACCAGGAGGAGCCTATCAGATGTATTAGAGTAGCTTTGGACATGATTGTGTGATACCTTAAAGGGTGACAAATAGCAACATAGCGATCAAATGCCATGACTGATAGGATAAGTACAGTAGCTGCACCATATGTGTGCAAGCACCAGGCTTGAAGGAAGCAGGCCGGGAAAGTGATGAGACCATAGTCAAACATCATGTCGAAAACAGACCTTGGAACCAGAGCACTTATGCCAACAATGTCATTGAATGAGAGATTGCATAGAAGTATATACATTGGCTCATGTAAGGTCCTGTTTGATACAACTGTTATGATTAGTAGCAAATTACACACCACTGAGAATATATAAGCAGGAAGAGCAATAACGATTATTACATAGGCAGCTTCACGAGGCAGATCCATGCTGCTCAGGACAAAGATGGTGTTCAGAGCATCAAGAGTATTTTTAGTGACATTAGCCATGAGTTTGTACTTCAGCACTGCTCAATCACTCCACCTACAAACAAGATATAGTATGCATTATATCACTGTGCAATGTCATAAATACTTTATGCATAATGTAATGCATATATGTGCACGCTGTAAAAGTTCTGACAACCCCTTATGATTTACATTGTAAAACATGTGGTCAAAGTCCTACAATACTAAACAAATGAACAAAAACCAGAGAAATAAATGATTGAATATAAATAAGCTGAACTAGGTGATTTATTGATATCCTGAGGCCTCTACATTTTTGGCAGAAGAATTATGTTCACTTCAGAAAATTAGCTTGATTAGCTAGTCCTCCAAGCCACTTAAGCACATTTACATTAGTTCAGTGCAAAAAAAGCTCACCTGCATCTAACTATATAAAAGTGCCTTAGTTGGATGAGTCTAAACAGAGTAAATGTATCCATGAAATGGCCCTTCGGTATTTTCAGACACAGCAAACCATGCTTACTTTATCAGTGCTGGAAACACCGTTATTAATATTCTCCAATATGCAGCAGGAGCATTGAGAGTAATTCTCAATGGAGATGATAGCCAATGATATTTTTTCTAGCACCTGTTGGGATTAATCGGTCATAAACCTTAGAGATGCTTGTTGTCATAATGTCTTATTTGGCAGGCGATTGACAAATTAAAAGGTCTCTACAAGTGTCAGACATTTAGTCCTATTCTTCTTCTGTTAGATAAAACATGGTCAACATCTCACTTTGTGGACAGCAAATGATAAAAAGGTTTTATTCGTTTTCCTAATG
Source organism: Pygocentrus nattereri (assembly GCF_015220715.1). Lineage (NCBI taxonomy): Eukaryota > Metazoa > Chordata > Actinopteri > Characiformes > Serrasalmidae > Pygocentrus > Pygocentrus nattereri. The sequence goes on from NC_051227.1 coordinate 19,129,878, forward strand.
GATGAATAACAAATGAGCTGCTGGTTATTTACCATAGCAGTTTAACAACATGGAAAGCTCTTTGGTCTACGAAGGTTTTCAGTTTATGTTTATGGATATAACCACAATTCCAGCAATGATATGTATCGTTTCCCATTTACAGCAAATATACAGTGGTTACATTTGACTCATCCTACATGCCATTGCTGCCTCTTCTCATAGGACATAATTTGCAACTCTGATATTCTTTCTACAAATTGGTGTTTTTTTAGATTTACTATATGTTGTCGGATTAGCAAATGTTATGGAAGCTAGTTTTCTTTCTTCTTCTATTTTGCTACATTTTAGTGCCCTGTGCAGGCATGTGAGGAGTATTCATTCACTCAAGGGTGACATCGACAGCCACTACTGCCACTTTGATCCCCAGATTAAAAAGTGGCTTGCATTTAGCTCAGAAAACATCAACACTCACTTTGACAATGAACAAAGGGCAAGGGACATAGAAACGTTGTACAAGAAGGGCCAGAGCCATCTATTGTTCTGCATGACTCTGATCCTTTAATGTCTGTTATTCTGTGTATCAATAGTATGAACAACATCATTACTAAAGCAGCCTCAGTTAGGTGGCTAGAGATTGACTCCTTTGAGAACGTGAGATAGCGAAAGATGTTGCTCAGACTTCTGGAAATCATGGAGAAAGCTTACCCTTTATATTAAATACACTGAGTTCATGGCATATACCTATCTTGTTCCTGCCCATTTGATCAGGTACACCCACCATGTTGGTGCACTGAGTCAGTAAAAAGGCATTGACTGCAATCAGAGGTGGAAAAATGCAAGTTACACTTCACTTTCATTACTGTACTTGACTGTAGAAGTAAACCACAGTACCACAGGGAGGGACAAGAACACAACTGGGCACAATTTGGACATTCACACATATATATATATACACGTGTGTGTGTGTGTGTGTGTGTGTGTGAAGACATTTAGGTTCAGGTTCCCAGACCGAGATTAAGAATAAGTCTAAATTAAATGGGTCTTTGGATAGTGAAACATTGGCACTGAAATAGAGTTCAAGATTAGGCTAAACTCTCATCCCCAAAAGGTTAACAAACCATTTATAGGTTTAAAAAGTCTAATGCCTGTTTGGCCCATTTTACTTTAAACTGTTTTACTATTCCTTCTTTAGTTTAGACGCTTGTTTGTGGGGTAAAATGTGGAATTCTTTGTTTTTTAAAAGAACATTATACAAATAACACCACAACAAACCATTTGTATGTACATTCTGTATTTTAAGGCAGAGAATGAAGTCATAACTACAACTGCACCATTTAGACTGATGTTCTGTTTCCTTTACTGTTCTGTTGCCTTGTAAATACCTGGAAAAAAGCTGAAGAACTGAAAAGCTCCAGTTATCTCTGACTGTGAGAAGTGAAATGTCTCCCTCTTCTGGGCAAACTTTTAACCAGATTTAGATGCTCATGGTAGCCAGTGTGTCACATTACATTTTTTAAACAAAACTGTATTTTCAAAAGACTTCACTCACCCATCCAAATAATTGAATTCAGTTGTTTCAATCACTTCCATGGCCACTGGTGTATAAAACCAAACACCTAGGCATAATTTAGATTTATTTCCTAAGATTGTTGTTATGCAAAAGGAAACATAACTTTTGCACAGGCCATGTTATATATTAGTTTTTTTCCCCCAATAACTTAAACCTGGCAACAAAACAGTAATTATGCATTAAAATGCGCAGAAGCGTTCTCTGTACAGAATGTGTTCACATATTTTCATTTAGAAAATCAAAATTTGGCTTATGACTATATTTGGTTGCTGAACATCAAAGTGAAGAAACAGTCTTTACACATTCGTGCTTAGACATTTTAAACTTATTCAAGCTGATTTGCATCCCTGAAGTTTTTCACCTCAACTTTAATATCTTTTGTTTTGAGTCCATAAATAACTGGATTTATACAGTTGGGGAGAATCACATATCCCAGTCCCAGGACATTTGGAACAATGTTCGGCATGTTTGGAAATCTATGAAGCAGAACAAGAGCAACACATGAAATCTCAAAAATAACAAAGACAGTCAGGTGGGTGCCACAGGTATGCCAGGCCTTTCACTTCAACTCAGAGTCATTACACTTACAGCATGTTATTAAAAATACAAGTGTAGGTGAACACAATAGTAAAAGAACTGGATTTTTTCAAGCTGTTGCTATGACCAGGCCATAGATGTTACTCACTGTAATGTCAGCAGCACAGGTCAGCTTTAATATAGTCACATTGTCACAGTAATAGGTTGGAATCTCTTTTCTACAGATAGGGTACTGTAAGGTGTACAAATAAGATGAACACACCACCACCACCACCAAATCAGTGTTAGTGCAGTGCTGAGAATGATCCACCACCCAAATAGTACCTGCTTTGTGAGGGTCCATGGGGGTCCTGACCACTGAAGAACAGGGTAAAATGGGGCTAACAAAGTATCAGAGAAACAGATGGACTACAGTCTTTAACTGTAGAACTACAAAGTGCACCTATGTAGTAAGTGGAGCTGATAAAATGGACAATGAGTGTAGAAACAAGGAGGTGGTCAGAATGTTATGCCTGATTGGTGTAGTTGTGTTTGTACAGTCAGAATTATATTTAGACTGATTGTAGAGACAAAAAAAAAGTCACTGAATTACTCTAGTAGGTTCCCAACAAACAGCTTGTTTGCTCATACTCCAGTAATTATTATTACTTTTACTTGAACTTCAGTAAACTATCACTAAACTAACAGCACTCTTAAGTAGGAATGTTCAGTAATCTTTCCACCCCAGGCTGTGGTCCATCTACATAATGAATTAAATGCTATAAAATTTTATCCCCACTGCAACTTCTCTGTCAGAGATCACTTTAGCACTAGGAGCAGGACTCAGGTATCCAGCACCATATAAAAAGGAGATAGGGACGTTGAAATAGAGAGACAATAAAATGGGGCATGCAAAACAGCCTACTGGCTGATAATAGCTTTTCCCCCAACCTTTAATTAGTTCAAGTTAGTTAAGACACTTTGTTTTATATTTCTACATATGTCTCTGGTGCTTAGGGCAATCAATACGTCGGTCACACTTAATTTGGATGGTCCACTATAGATGCTCTATAGATACCTAAATCATTAACAAATTTCCTGGTGATATTTAGTTGATTATCAACAGTAGGACTAGCTGTAAGTTTTGCCTTGAGGATAAGGCCAGTGTGAGTTTTAGGGTTATAAATGGATTTAATAAAATCTTTCATGCTAACTTGAAGTTCAGTTACATTTAATCCTCTATTGCATGATGTTGTCTCAGGGCAACAAACTAATTTTCCTCACTTTGCAATAACATTATACATATTTAAAGACAGTAATAGTGTTAGCAACAAAGGGAAGAGTTTGAATAAGTGAATAAAAAGCATATACTTGGTCATGCTGTCTTTTAGAGGGGACATATAAACCCCATTTCTCACCACTTCAGGGAACATGGCTGTATGTCATTTCTTCCCATTTTCTCACAATGTTGCCTCAAGGCAACATACTCCAAAAGGATCCCTGCACAATTCTTAAAAGTGTTTTGATTTTAGTAACTGGGACAGATTATTAATCATCATCATCATCATCGTTATCCACTTAGTCCAGATAGGGTCACAGTGATTAATCATTATATATTATTTTAGAATTATATAATTTAATAATCCAAGACCATTTTATGCAAGATTATGTTATTTAATTGCTTTCATAATGCATGCAGTAGAGGCTTAGTAGATATTTACTTGAATTATACTTGAAGACAGACTGAGCTTTTATAAAGCATCTACAGTGGACTATCCAAATAAAGTGTGACCAATACTTCTGCCAGTATTAATGCTGGTTGCCAGGACCAAATTACAATTTCACCACAGGTAAACTGTGACTGTTAGAGCTAAGCCCCCAGCTTGGGCTATAAATGTCAAAACCCACCTCACTGATAATGTTTACTTCTGCTAGCATCCCTATAGGACAGCAATAGTTTGTTAGTGCTAAGCTAACCGTGATGCACTCGAACACTTTCTGATGAGACCGAGGTTCACTTCTTATTAGATTATAGATTATAATAATAATAATAATAATAATAATAATAATAATAATAATAATAATAATAATAATAATAATAATAATAATAATTATTATTATTATTATTATTATTATTATTATTATTATTATCTAAATAATTATTCTAAATAATTTGTATCAGATCTAGGTTCAACACCAACATCTGACACATCGAAAATACCTTCCTTATTTTACTTACAGACCTATTAGTATATAGTTTACCTTATAGCTGCTTCACAGTCACTCTTTCAGTAAAAAGCACTGCTATAGAGCTGCCGCTGCTGCTAATGCTTTTATTCAAATCAGTGAAATACCCCCCACCCCCCCCCCCTCCCTCACAAAATTGATCCTGGAAAATGTGATTTCTCCATCAGTTTGGAATTATTCTGATAAGTGCATGAAGAACTAAATAAGATACTGTTGGAGGGGGTTCTTTAAATTAAATTGTTTTCCCAATCCTAAACTTAAACTTAAGGCTATAACATTAACCTTAATACTAATCCTAACAATCTGGGTATGTCTAGTTAAGTTACTGGAGTCCATCCAAATAAAGTGGGATTAAAGACGTTGCTGTAAAAATACATCACAGACTTTAATTCTTTAAACACTCCTTATTTAATTCACTATAATATTAGTGCACAAAACTCACAATTTTACTATCACCAATTTTTGAAAATATATTAATAATGTATTACACATATTTTGATAGATGTTTTCATGGTATATTGGTCGTGCTGGAAAGGGTTATCCAACCTTGTCCTTTATCAATATACTTCTGAGACATTTAAACAGTAACACATGTACTACAGTGTGTTTGTATACTCTACAGCTGTGTTACCATGACCACACAATGTAGGCCCAGGAACCCTGGAGCCAAGTTTTTCATTGACAGTTTACAGAGAAATTCACAGACATCAGACTGAAGAAATGGTCTTCATGTGTTCAATTTTAGAGAGCTTTTGGTCATTCAAGCTGAATATTTTGTTCCTGAAATTTTTCACCTTACATTTAACATCCTTTGTTTTGAGTCCATAAATAACTGGATTTATACAGTTAGGGATAATCACATATGCCAATGCCATGATTTTTCGAAGAGCAGGGGGTGTGTTAGGAAACCTATGAACCAGAACAACAGCACTGCTTGAAATCTCATAAATAACAAAGACAGTCAGGTGGGTGCCACAGGTTTGCCAGGCCTTTGACTTCGACTCAGAGTCATTACTCTTACAGCATGCTATCAAAATCCAAGTGTAGGTGAACACAATGGAAAAAATACCAACAGTATGAAAAAATCCAGTTATGAAGAGGCCGTAGATGTTATTCACTGTAATGTCAGCAGCACAGGTCAGCTTTAATATAGTCACATTGTCACAGTAATAGGATGAAAGCTCGTTTCTACAGATAGGGTGCTGTAAGGTGAGACCAAACAAGATTACCACTAAAACAAAAACAATGATCCAGGAAGAACTTATAAGATGTATTAGAGTAGCTTTGGACATGATTGTGTGATACCTTAAAGGATGACAAATGGCAACATAGCGATCAAATGCCATGACAGATAGGAAAAGTAAAGTAGCTCCACCATACATGTGCAAGCACCAGGCTTGAAGGAAGCAGGCCGGGAAAGTGATGAGACCATAGTCAAACATCATGTCGAAAACAGACCTTGGAACCAGAGCACTTATGCCAACAATGTCATTGAATGAGAGATTGCATAGAAGTATATACATTGGCTCATGTAAGGTCCTGTTTGATACAACTGTTATGATTAGTAGCAAATTACACACCACTGAGAATATATAAGCAGGAAGAGCAATAACGATTGATGCATAGGCAGCTTCACGAGGCAGATCCATGCTGCTCAGGACAAAGATGGTGTTCAGAGCATCAAGAGTATTTTTAGTGACATTAGCCATGCGTTTGTACTTCAGCACTGCTCAATCACTCCACCTACAAACAAAATATAGTATGCATTATATCACTGTGCAATGTCATAAATACTTTATGCATAATGTAATGCATATAAGCGCATGCTGTAAATGTTCTGACAACCCCTTATGATTTACATTGTAAAACACCTGTAAAGCATAAAACTGAAACCAAACAAGGTTCTTTGAGCGAGAGAAGTAAATAACTCATCAAGTCGAGGGCATTATATTAATATGCTGGCCCTCTAGAGTTTTGTCAGAACAATAGTCACTTCTAAAACCCAGTCAAAATATCTGCCTTGTCCTTCAAGCCACTTAAACACATTTACATTAGTTCAGTGAAATCTGTTTGGGAAGTATTAATAACTAAAAATGTCTTTGTTAATAGATTTCTACTAAAAGAGAAACAGAAAAAAGTTCACCTGCATTTAACCATATGGTAGTGCCTCAGTCTCAGTGTTGGGAACACCTTTATTAATGTTCTTTAAACTGGGTCAGGAGCACTGAGAGTAGTTCTCAGTGGATATGATAACCAATAATATTTTTTCTAGCACCCGTTGGGATTAATGGGTCATAAACCTTAGTGATGCTTTTGTCATAGCTTCTTATTTGGCATATTTTTGTCAAGCTCAAAGGCCTACCTCTACACCAGTGTCAGTGATTTAGTCCCATTCTTCTGTTAAATAAAAGAAGAGGTAAAGATTCTCCTTTGTGGTAAGCAGATGGCAGTGTGATGTAAATTGTGAGGATTTATTCATCTTTCTAATGGATGAATAGCAGAAACAATGATTTCTAGTTTGCAAACAGCTTTTATTTTTCTAGATATAACCAGAATGGCAGCAATGATAACACACTTTCCTACTTCTTATGAATATACAGAGAAATGACTTTGGACATACAATTCACAACCATTATGTTCTTTACCTGTACGATGGTATATATCATTGCTGGATTATCAAATATTTTGAAAGCCATTCTGTTTTGTTGTTTTTAATTGCCTATTTCAATCAGGTGGGGATGACATTTGCAAGCAAGGGTGACAAAGTGTAAGCCCAGATTAAAAAGTGACTTGTATTTAGCACAGGAAACATAAAAATTCACTGTACCAGTTAACACGAGGCAAGGAACAAGTAAACCATGCACAAGAAGGGCCAGTCTGGAATCTGTTTTTTCTTGAATACTCTGATCATTTATTGCCTGTGGTTCAGGTGCAGTGGCATTGCTTGGATATTTTTGCCAATCTGATTGAATACAATCCGATTATTGATCAAGACCTAGGTGTTTACATGAACATTCTACTCAACAATCTTGGAAAATATCCATTTACATGCACACTGCAAGTAATTCAATCCAAAATTACACGCATGCATAGTGTAGACGTTACCATGGCAATGAGCAGTCCAGTCAAAGCGAGATGAGCAGCAGTGAGCAGTGCTTGTGTTTTTAAATGTAACTTTAAAATTCTGTCAGACTTAGGAAAACGTCCTTCACATGTACTTATTAAAGAAGGTCGAGAGGAAGACGTCGTATTCTGAGACACATAAGCTAGACACCTGTCCCACCGCCGTGTTTTAAAGATCAGAGCATAAACCTCATTTCCTCTGCAGACCAGTTTCTGAGATGCAAACACACATGCACAGAATGTACTTAAACTTTCCAATGGTAAATGTAATCAGATACAGGCATTTACATGACTATTAATCTTCTATTTAACAGATTATTTACAGGGTCACCCACCTCATTCAATCAGATAGAAACTGTATTCAGAATGGCCTCAATTGGACTAGTCTATTCTGATTGAGGTGTATAGACAGACATATTCTATTTTGTTTAAGCTATTAGTTGGTTTATTAACAGATCATTAGACTGCATGTGAATGTGGCTAATGTTAGGTTGAGAATAGTCAATGGTGATCCTGTGGTCAGACTCTAATCACTGATAAAGAGCTACAGAATACATAACACAAATTGTGTATGAACAAGATAAAAAGATATAGTCTCAAACTGTACACTTACAAAATGTACCAACAAAGTTAGTTGCCTATTAAAGTGGTCATTGAGTGTTATACTTGTACCAGTGCATCTAACTTTGTTGGTTAGTCACTTTGATGCGCTTAGAATCATCCACCACCCAAATAATGTCGGCAGGGCACCTAGAGTGCTCCGTTTCCACTGATAAATTGGGTAGAGGGGGTCAGATACGTTCGTAGCAACAGATGGGTTACAGTCTGTAATTGTAAAACTACAAAGTGCACATCTCTGGTATACATACCTAATATAATAGTCAATGAATATTTTGCTGAAGATGCTTGTGTACTCTTCCAATACACTGACATCACCCCAGCGAATGCAGTTCCACTGTTTTCCTGCCCAATACTGGGGGTTTATACACCCTCCAACTGGCACTTGGCATAATCCTAGACTCATGTGTGGCTGCTCAAGAGTGTCCCATTCTATTGCCAATGATTTTACAAACTGTCCACATATGTGCACTGTTGAAAGCTTTTTGAAGTCAGTAAAATAGATTATGAAAGAATTCAGTTGTAAGCACTGCTTAATGATGACCGTGTGCTGCATCTCCACTGCAAAATGTGGTAAAACATGTTCCCCGTTATCTGCTTTCTTTTAATATAATAAAACCTCTGCCATCTAATAAGTCCAACACTAACAGGGAAACCTTGGCATGAAAAGAAATTACATAACATGCACCAAAGACTACTCATACAGAAAGTATTTTGTGTGTAGGGGAAACAGCTGGGCATGGGGCATTTCACCCTGACCAGAAGGATTCAGAAACACATGCTCAAGTACAAATATGGATGAACAAAGCAATATATATATATTAATGATAAAGAGGTAAAATAGTGATTCCAGATGCAATTTTATATATATATATATATATATATATATATATATATATATATATATATATATATATATATATATATATATATATATATATATATATATATATAATCTCAAAGTGAATGGAAATGAGTAGTAACTTGGAAATTAAACATAGTTTAATTTACTTAGGATTATTTGTAGTTGCACTTAACATTTTGCTTTTGGATTTCATTCATTTATTTGAAATATTTTACCTCAAATTAAGTTAATTAAGGTAATTAAGCAAATTATTTTCCTCAGTAAACGAGATGATCATTAAAAAAAACATGTTTTGTGTTCTCATGTTCACTTTGTCTTAAATGACATTTTTTCATAAATAGCTGAAAGCATTTAGTGTGAAAAGTATACATTAAAAAAAGAAAGAGGAAATCACAAATACTTTCTCACCACTGTAGCTAAGAAATATGGAGCCCTGCTGGTGACATCCTGTATAAATCAATATTGGTAACTAGCAAAGATACTTTCTCTAGATAGACAAAAGCACTTCTTGTAAGTCGCTCTGGATAAGAGCGTCTGCTAAATGATGTAAATAATGCGTGGCCACAACTTAATAAGGCATGGGAATGAGATCCTAATCCATGGCCATGACTTAGTTAGCTGAGATCCCATTCCCAAAAATGCCATGCATTTTTATTATTTATATGGGATGTCACCAGCGGGGCTCTGTAAAGAACACATACCGACAGTTAGATTGATAATTAAACATGTGTGTTGTAGAGGAGCCCAGCCCTAGTCATTGATTTCCCCCCTCTGGAGAGTTTAGCTCCAAACCTAATCCAGCACATCTGGTCCAGCCAATTAAGGCCTTACTCTCTCCAGGGCAGTAGCTCACCAGATGGTTGGACTACCTTGCTGTAAAACCTTTCAACACAAGCAACATGTTCATTTTCCATAGTTATTAGCATGTGAAACTTACAAAACCCTGTTCAGACCGGTTTGAACTTCTTAGTAACTGCAGGCCCAAGTTAAAACAAAAAGATACAGAGGGAGATTTATATTTCTTTCCATCTTGTTAATGTGTGACTTTTATATGGATGACATATGGAAACATGGAGACATAGCAATGGAAATCGGTCTAATTAAAGGACTGTCAAATATTAAGGAATGCCATCAACCTTATTTTTATATTCATTTGAATAAAGTTTGCTTTCTTTGGTGTTTTGTGCACAAACTACTACAAATTATGATTTTAGAACAAAGCCTACATGGCTCAGGGTTATTTTTTAAGTCTTTGTTGATTTTACCTGAGAACAGCATCTGACATGCTGACCTTGTAATACACAATGATGTCACCTTAACCCTATTAGACACTTATTATTGTACTTATTATTTCCACAAAATACACCATCAGTGGCTTCTCACATTACCTAGAGACTTGTTAAATGTTAGTCTCTCATGACAACCATTTGTGTACTCTAACAACCCAACGCAAGGCAACTTGTTTCTTTTGTCATTCATTAGGATAGTGTCTGTGGTTTGTTTATGCAGTTGCAATGTGTTATGGGGGTGTCTGGCAATTGTCCCAGCAGGTCTATAAGCCAGCATAATGACTCCTATGGGAATGACTTGTTTGGAGAGCCAAGCTCTGTTAAGAGTAACGTGACAAGAATAGAACATCGATTTAGTTTGTCTAAGCTCTGCTAAATGTTTTTCATAAACATTTAATACTACATGGAGTACTATTCGTTTTGACCTGCTGGATGATGCAAATATCTGAAAACGTGTTTGGGTTTTAGTTTATTTTCTTATAAAAAGCAAGAGGTAGACAATTCCTCTTTATCAAACATTCTGAAACTAGTTTTTGTTAAAATAGCATTTTTTAGTAGCACACAATATTGCATAGAAATAAAGATCTAAATTTAGGGAGAAATTAACTATCCAGGCCTTTAAGGGTCTAATTAGAAAATATTGTATTTATATGTCTCAAATTTCTTAGATTACAGTTATAACAGTATTAATGCCTTGTCATGATGTTACTACAAATACATCCTTCACTTATTTGCTAAGAGTGCGCATAACACGCCTCCCGGTTCTTAGCCAGACTCAAACTGCATTATGAACAGGCCCTCCAGCACACTGGATTTGAAACAATGACTTAACGCAGTTAAAACAGCTAGTAGCTTTAATTTGAGAGCCTGAGTGAGCCATTAAGGAATTATACACAGATCAATCATAACATTATGACAACCTCCTTGTTTCTACGCGCATTGTCCATTTTATCAGCTCCACTATATATGTGCACTTTGTAGTTCTACAATTACAGACTGTAGTCCATCTGTTTCTCTGATACTTTGTTAGTCCCCTTTTACCCTGTTCTTCTGTGGTCAGGGCTCCCTTGGCTGGTGGATCATTCTCAGCACTGCAGTAACACTGGTGTGTTAGAGTGTGTATGTGCTGGTATGAGTGGATCAGACACAGCAGTGCTGCTGGTGCTTTTAAACACCTCAGTGTCGCTGAGAAGTCCATCAACCAAAAATATCCAGCCAACAGCATCCTGTGGGCAGCATCCTATGACCACCGATAAAGGACTAGAGGATGATTAGCTCATTCTGTACAGCAAGAGATGAATTAGTGTTTCTGGCTTTACATCTACAAGGTGGAATGACAAGGTAGGTGTGCCCAATAGAGTGGACAATGAGTGGACACAGTGTTTAAAAACTCCAGCAGCCATCGTCTGGTGACAACCCGGAACTCTATGACCCCCCTCTTTCAATTGGATTGTGATTGGTTCCTAGGTGCCTCACGGGTGTAAAAATATGGCGCTTTGAATTCGGATGAAACTTTTTGAATCACCCTGTATTTTTATTTATTGAGGAGCGTGGACCCACTGGTGGAAGGTATACCATGTGATATTACAGTCTTTCATGTTATATTTTTATCAGTGTATTTTTTCCACTAAATTATAAAATCATGAACATGCACCAACAGCACCTGAGCATCTGGTTTCATTTGCTGTATATGGATTTCAGATTATAGAATAAAGATGTGTAAATAAATGCTTTTTGCATTAGTTATTGTTTAGTTTGTATTCCGCCATAGTGCTAGAGGCTTTTTCAATCTGCAGTATACTTGTATATGAAAAGGATGAGAATATCATCATGCATCTCTTGAATTGGCTGACTAAAATACAGACTACCTTTGTATTTCACCATTAAGGCATTAATTCATGCTTAAGGGACAACATGCAGTTTTGCAGCGGGCAATTCAGCCGAATGAAGCCGAAAGCACAAGTCCAGTCTACACCTCGTGTGAAAGTACAGTGCGTGGAAAAGACATGTGAATGTTACTTCTCATTTCTTTAAAAAAAAAAAAAAAAAAAAAAAAAAAAAAAAAAAAAAACACAATAAAAGGAATTTCCTCAGAAAAGGAGAAATTGTTTCTGTAAAATAAACTGTTCATGAAGTTCATGAGTCTGGCTATAGGCAGGAGGTAGAACACCTGGAGAGTTGGTGCAGTGAGAACAATCTCTGCATCAATGTGAAGACAAAGGCAAATACACCATCCCTCCCCTCCCCCTACACATCGGAGGATCTGCAGTGGAAGGTCTTCAGTTATAGGTACTTGGGTGTGCACCTACGTAACAGTCTTACCTGGAGTAATAACACTTCCAGCCTGATCAGGAAGGCACATCAGCGCCTCTACTTCCTCAGGCAGTTGAGGCATGCTGGACTCAGGAGCTCAGTCCTCACCTCATTTTACAGATGTGTGGTGGAGAGCATTCTGTGCTCCAGCATCACTGTGTGGCACGGAAGCTGTTCTGTGGCAGAAAGGAAAGCTCTACAGAGGGTGGTGAAGGCTGCAAAGAGGACTTACATCTCCAGGTGCAGGAAAAGGGCCACTGGCATCATGAAGGACCCCACCCATCCAGCACACACACTTTTTGTCCTGCTCCCCTCAGGTAGGACTGAGAAACAGCTTCTTCCCTGAAGCAGTAAGACTCTTTTCCAGTTCCGGTGCCCCGTAGAATGGCTGCGGTGGTGAAACTCTACAGGTTTTTTTGGGGTTTTATTGTACTGTTTCTTTGTGTTTTTGCACAAACCACTTTTGGGATCATTCAGTATGATCGTCAAACTCTTTTGAACATCCGATCGTCACTCAGAACGGTCTTTAACGCAAACTCACGCTTGGACACGCGCAGCTGCCCCTTCACAACTCCTCTGCCATTTGTTTACCAACATGTGCGCACCGGCGGAGCAGGAGGAAGTGCAAGAGGGGCAGACATGCCAGGATACTGTGCAGGACAAGTAGAAGGACCTTCAATCCTCCGCTTCTGAGTATTCTGCTTGAAAATGTTCAGTTGCTGGAGAACAAAGTAGATGAGCTGAACACGCGGATCAGGTTTCAGCGCGATATCGAGAGCTGCTGTGTTTTAGCACTCACAGAGACGTGGCTCGCTGCGGCAACACCAAACAACGGCATCACACTGACCGGATTCACCACCTACCGCCAGGACAGGACTCTGGACTCTGGTAAGGGCAGAGGCGGTGGGATGTGTGTTATGGTGAACTCTTGATGGGGAACAGATGTAGCGGTTCTTGTCAGTCACTGCTCTCCAGACATTGATCTCATAACAGTCAAAGTTTGACCCTTTTTTTTTGCCCAGGGATTTTAGCTCAGTCATCCTCACTACCGTCTACATCCCACCTCAGGCAGATTAGTCAGGTGCATTGGAGATTCTGTACACGACTATTAATGGACTTGAGAACGTTCACCCTGAGGCTGCTTTTAGTGTGGTTGGGGACTTTAACAGGGCAAACTTAAATAAGGTTCTGCCCAAATACAACCAGCATATTAAATTTCCCACCAGAGGAGAACAGACTCTTGACCTACACCACAATCAAGGACAGTTACAAACCCCTCCCCCGCCCTGCCTTCGGCAAAGCTGATCACACTTCTATTCTTCTCCTACCCGCATACAAACAAAGACTTAAACAGGCAAAACCGGTTCTTAGATCAGTTTATCAATGAAGGAGGAGGCCATCTTCACACTTCAAGAATCCACAGACTACATGATGTTCCGTGATGCAGCTGGCACAGACATTAGTGAATACACTGACTCCATCACAAGTTACATCAGTAAATGCACTGAAGACATTGTCTCAAAAATCAAATGTCAGATCAAATGTCAGTTTCCCAAGCAGAAACCCTGGACCAACGCTGATGTTTGAGCCAAACTAAGAGCTCGGGCTGCAACCTACAACTCTAGTGACCCAGCTAGCTACAAGAAGGCCAGATATGACCTTCAAAAGAACCAAGCTGGCCAAAAGGAGCTACAGGGACAGAGTGGAATCCAGCTATCTTGGCTCTGATCTCACATGTATGTGGAGTGGCCTGTGCACCATCACTGACTATAAAGAAGGTGTGATCTGTGATAGGGGCTCTTCCTCCTCACTTGCAGATGAACTCAATACTCATTATGCTCGTTTGTAGGCAACTAACACCTCACCTGCTGAGAAACTCCCAGTAGATGAGGAGACCTGTGCTCCAGCCATTCCCCTGTCTGAGGTGGTACGATCCTTCAGGGCAGCTAACCCACGCAAGGCACCCAGTCCCGACGGCGTCCACAGCTAGGTAAAACCAGCTGGCTGAGGTTTTCACTGACGTCTTTAACCTCTCCTTAAGACTGTCAGTGATTCCAAAGTGCTTTAAGGAAACCACAATTGTTCCAGTGCCCAAGAAATCAACTGTCACCTGCCTAAAGTTATGAAGTGCTTTGAGCGGCTGGTCAAAGCTCACATCTGCTCAACACTTCCAGCCACCATGGACCCTCACCAATTTGCATACCGCTCCAACAGATCCACAGATGATGCCATTGCACTAACGATACACACTGCTCTCACAAACGTGGACAGAAAGAACACATATACAAATCCTGTTCATAGATTACAGCTCAGCATTCAACACAATCATCCCTGCCAAACTCATTCCTAAGCTCACAGTCTTGGGTTTGAACTCTCATCTATTTAACTGGATACTGGACTTCCTGATGAGCAGACCCCAGGTGGTGAAAGTTTGGAATGGCTTCTCTTCCACATGGACTCTGAGCACAGGGGCTCCCCAGGGATGTGTGCTCAGCCCCCTCCTGTACTCCCTGTATACACATGACTGCATAGCCAAACACACATCATCTTCAAGTTTGTTGACACCACCACCCTAAGCCTCATTACAGATGGAGATGAAACAGCCTACAGAGACAAGGTCTAACCCTCTCCCCCATCCATCAATGGAGCCAAAGTGGAGAGAGTCAGCAGTGTGAAGTTTCTCAGCATACAACTCACTGCTGATCTCACCTGGTCCCACCACACCAACACTATTGTGAGATCTGCCCATCAGCGTCTCTTCTTCCTGTTTAGGCTCAGGAAGTTTGGTCTGCCTCCTCAGATCCTCACCAACTTCTACAGGTGCACCATAGAGAGCTTAGTACTCACGACAGTACTCACAGGCTGCATCTCTGTCTGGTACAGCAGCTGCACCACCTGTGACCTCAAGGTCCCTAGAGGAGTGGTGAGGACTGCAGAATCCATCATAGGCAACAAACTACCAGCCTTACAGTGCGTCTACCAGTCCCGCTGCATCAAGAAAATCAAAAAGATCCGGTCAGACTGAAGCCACCCAGCACACGGCCTGTTCACCATCCTGCCATCAGGCAGGAGATTCTGTAGCATCCAGGCTAGAACAACCCGGTTAATGAACAGTTTCTACCCACAGGCTTCTGAATAAGCTGTGAGGCTGTGGGTCCGTCCCCAACTGCCATTTTCAGTCAGTCACTTTGTCAGCATTATTATTGTATCATATCATCTCTGCTATGGACAATAACAACTTAACACTAAGCCACTTTAAAGAACAATAGCACAGAGTCATTTTAAATGTATATTGTCTCCATGTCTTGTGTGTGTTGTGTCTATATTTTGTGTATATTTCACTATATTTTGTGTAAATTTTATAATTTAATATTATTTTTTATTATTATTATTTTTTTTTTTACTTTGCTTATTTACTTTCTGTAGAGTGATGATCTGAGCCTCACCACAAGCATAAATGAATGAATTATGAATTGAATGCATAAATGTCCTGACATGTTGTGCAAATGACAAACAAACTTGAAACTTGAACTTAAATTCCAATTAGACAATCACTGCAATGGCACTTCATGTCCACTTATTTCTCTCTGCTGCTGTACTGAATCAGTGCCTCTACTATATCACCCCTATACATATCACTTTATACATCAGTATTATCAGTATCAAGATGTATTCTTTCCAGCTTGTACTCATGCTGCTATTCATTGTTACTTTTGCTCTTGGCAGTTAACTAACTGGTAACTGGGACCTTGAATACATTTTTTCGTTCCACCTCATGTACCATGTGTGATGCGAATGACAAAGCCTTATCTTGTTTCTTTAAAAAAAAATCTAACTTGCATGTCAGTTGCAAGCTTAAAATATCTTTATTTAAACTAGAGATGACAAAAATCATGACTACATTTAAACTGTTCCACCTCTAAATCATACCCACCTAGTCCAGGCAATAAAGGCCTTGAAGCAGTTAGATTAGCTTTATAGGTGGAGCTTAGAATAAGTTTTCTGACCACAGGAGATGTACATCACAAATAAAGCAAGATTAATACATCTTACTTGATATTTTTAATGTAAAGAGTAAGATTTTAAAACCAGCAGGTTGGATAGACAGTACATCTCTGTCATCCACTGAGAAAAGCTTACTCTGGTGTTGAATTTGTTCATTTAATGCAGACCATTGTGAAAGCGCATTCCCAGCAATGAAGTGAGGAAGGGTTCAGTTCGTTGGTGCAAACTTGAATGTGGAAGCAGTGTTCACACATCAAAAGGGAGTGAACTAAAAGAAAACATTTGATAGGTCTGGATCATACAAGATCAAAGAGGAAGCCTTGAAATATATAAACTAATATTTAGAACATTACACAGTGTAGTAAGTGAGTAAGTGCCCAGGTTGTCTATATCTGTAAGTTAGTGCAGTGCAGTTTATGCTACTAGAAAACCAGCATAGACCAGCATGGTCACCAGCAACAATGGCATATGTTGTGTCTGGATACTGGCATTCCAATCAACCAGCATGACCATGTTGGGTGATCGGTTTAACCAGTGCCAGACCAGGATAAACCAGCTGTGACCAGCATGGAATTCATGCTGCGAAAACCCTATGCTGTTTTTCTTTTCTTTCTTTTATTTTTTGTCCAGTAGATAAGGGAGAAAGATGATCTTTATGATGTTGGCATCCTGATCTCTATTAAAAAAAAGTGATGGGTTGTCACCCAAGTACTTGGAAAAGTGGTGGCTCAAATGCATCATGGTTCTGGTGTGCCTGCCCAACAAATGGCCCCTGCCCATCCTCACTGTGGTGGGACAAGGAATCAGCCACCACTTATCTGAGCCCGGAGCCTCTGGACCACCTCTAACTTAAAAGGCTGTAAGGACAGATACTAATGTGTGGCCTGGGAGTTGGTATACTTCATGTGGTGGAGCCACTGGAGTGGGGTGTGGTCCAAACAAAGTGAAAAGGCATCCCAACAGGTAATAGGGTAGGGTGAAGACTGCCCATTTATCCAGACTATGAGCCACTTAAACATGACCCGAGCCTCAAACAACCCAAACAAGAGTGTTATGAATTTGTGTAATCCAAACTGTGAAGAATGGCATTTTTTGCAAGATACTAAAGTGAAGGGGATCCGCCAGTATCTCTTGGTTAAATCCAGTGTTGAATAAAAGTGAGTACTAAACAAATGAGCAGCTCATCAATACACATCACTAAAAGCATCAAACTTAGACACACTGTTGACTTTTCTATAGTTGACAGAAAACCAAAGCAGTCCTGTCATGTTTGAGAATGAGCACTACAGGGCTGTTCCAGTTAAAGTTTGACTCCTAATAATCCTATGTTGAGCATCCCGTTGATTTCTTCCTGAGCTACTTTTTTTGTGTTCACGTAATCTGTAAGGGCAGCTGTATACAACTACCCCAGGAGAGGTCTCAGTATAGTTCCCCAAGAGGTCCATTCGGCCCGATAGAGGTGAAAACATCAGAAAACTATGCTTGCTACTTGGGCACCCTCTGTTTTCTGGGACAGCAAGAGTTGCTTGACACAAAGAACCAAAGTGTGATTGAGGGATTTTGGAACCTCCAGCTCCAATTCAGTTCTGTCCGGTTCAACAGAGACAACCTCTCTTCGTGGTTTTAGAAGACTGAGGAATATCTGTAGAGAATCACTTCCATCAAGCCATTTTACCTCATAGTCGACCCCTCCTACTTGTCATGTGACGTCAAAGGATCCTTGCCACTTAGCAAGTAATTTGGAGCCTGATGTGGGTAGTAAAACAATTACTTTCTCATGCAGCTGGACATTTTCCCAGCTATTATATGGATGAAAGCCCTGGAGTAAGTAAAAATCTTTTAAAAAATTTCAG
Organism: Pygocentrus nattereri; assembly: GCF_015220715.1. NCBI lineage: Eukaryota > Metazoa > Chordata > Actinopteri > Characiformes > Serrasalmidae > Pygocentrus > Pygocentrus nattereri. Next base: position 19,148,256 of record NC_051227.1, read on the forward strand.
ACAAGTAGACACTTATCACTGTTCCTAGCATCCTCATGCATGAACTTATGGATCATATTAGTCTAATTAAATCGTTTGACCAACCCATTCATTTGTGGATGGTAAAAACTGTCAAAAAATGAATATAGTTTGTGTAAAGTGCATGAAAAAGACATTGACAGTCAGAATCTTTTTCAGGATTCCAGCTTGGGAAATAACATGGAAGATTGCCTCCAAAACATTGCATGCTGATATGTTGTGAAGAGGCACAGCATTGCATAGTCCACCAGGAACAATAGAAAACAGTACTCCCATGCAGTCCTGTCTAATGTCCCAACAAGGTCTATATTGATTCTATTGAATGGGACCTTGATCAGTGGGATCAATGGTGCTTTTAGGATAGCTGGTGGCTTTACAAGCTGACATTCACAGCAACAAGCACACCACCAGTGTACATCACCCTCAATGCCCCGCCAAAATGCACCATGTAACAGTTTAGTGGTATGTGGTACAATCTTGCTAGATCAGGGTAGACCTGTGGAGAGTCAGAGATCGGGTCCAGGATCCCCACCTTCTTGTGCAGTCACTGGTCCTGGAAATGGCCCAGTCCTCAACATCACCTACACACGAGATAGAGGTTGTTGAGTTAGGTCTCCTGCCCCCCTGTATATGCCCCCAGGTCTGCCTCTGCCAGTGTTGTAGCCACCTCTAAGGACTCAGGATGATGACACCGGACCCAGGCCACTGTCTTTTCAGGTAAGCATGCAATTAACTGCGCTGTTACCACCAGGTTGAAAAACAACTCAAATGATTGTTTTCTTTCATTTATATTTGATTATATGATTGGACAGACAGATTTTAAAAGATTATCTCTGCCTGTTTACTGTTACAGAAGCATAACTCTAACCAACAGAAACAAAAGGCTAAAAAAAACCCATTAACCAGTGAAGTAACTGTACACAACTGCATCTCCTGTAATTCCATTAATTGATTACCTTTTATTTCAGCATATTCCATCAGTAACTGTTTTTGTTGTTGAAATGATCTCTTTAATACTCTGAAAACTATTTACAAAGACCACTAATGAGAAGTAAGATGACAATTACACTCATTTCTAACTGAGGTTGTTTATAATGAACACTCCAATTAGGTACTCCAGAGAAACATTTGGTTTAATTGGGTACACTTTAACAAACCTAATGATTTATTTGTTTGCACACTCAATGACTAATTAATCCCAGACCACATTTTGAGATATTTTCCAGCTCCTTATATGTGTGATATACATGGCCACATCAGTAAATGTAATGAAGGACTGGATAAGGTGTCGCAGGTAAAGTTTAGTAAGTAATATTACAAACAGCTTGTAACATTTAGTGCATGTGTTCCACATTATCACTGCTGAGTGTATTGGAGATTGTATGTACATTTTTGTGAGTTTAAAGCTTTGATTGCTTTTTGTAACTTTGTATTTTGTATTCCTATTCCTATTAGGACAACATGTATGTTACACAGACCTATGGATGTCTCACCTCAGTATAAACATTGTCAATTTTTCTCCTCCAGGCTGTACAGAAGATGAACTTCTCAACTAACGCCAGCAATGGGACTGATGCATTTGATGAAGGATTTTATTTAATTGCTTTCAACACTTTGGGCAATAAGAACTACCTGATACTTACATTGGTATTAATCTACCTGATCACTGTGCTATGTAATCTCATTGTGTTGGTGGTGTGCCTGATTAACTCCAGCCTACATAACCCCAAGTTCCTTGCTGTCTGTAACCTTGCTGTGGTGGATATTTCGATAAACAGTGTCATCATTCCACAAATGGTTCCTGTATTTGTGTTCAACCTCAGTCACATCACTTTTCAAACATGCTTCTCTCAGATGTTCTTCATGCACTTTTTTGGTGACATGGAATCCTTTTCTCTTGCCCTCTTGGCCTATGATCGCCTGATTGCTATCTGCTTTCCTCTGCGCTACCCTTATATCAACACCAATCTGAAGATGGGCCTCATAATAGTTGGGCTTTGGTTTCTAGTATTTCTGCTTGATATTTTCCCAATAACTCTGGCCAGCAATCTCCCCTACTGTAGGTCTAGAGTGATCCAGAGTTGTTGCTGTGAGCATGGCCCAGTTTTTGTTCTAGCATGTGGAGACATCTCATTTAACAAGAGACTGGCAACTGCTAAGACTCTGGTGGTTCTGCTTGGCCCTCTGACGTTCATCATTCTCTCTTATGCTGTTGTGGTGTTTGCAGTGTTACGCATTGCATCTGCAACACAACGAGGGAAGGCCTTCCACACCTGCCTTACTCACCTGGTCCTGGTCCTAATTTATTATGTGCCAGTGATCCTGGCTTACATACTAGGGAACATGCGATTAGTACAATCAAAAGACGTTTATACTGCAATTCTGACAGTGTCCGTTACCCTACCACCCATGCTGAACCCGATCATATACAGCTTAAAGACTGAGGAACTGCGAGATAAAGTGCTAAAATATCTTACACAGCCAAAAGTGACACCCTTGTGGCAAAAACAAGAGGTCATCAAAGGGTGACAGCTTTTAGACAAAATCCACTGCATTATCAAAATTAAAACTAGTTCTAAGCTGCATTGCTTGTCTTTCTGATGTAAAACAGGAAAATGAATGTTTGCATTGTAATGTGTGCCCATTGAACCATTGTATAAAAAATATTTTGTTAATGCTTTCTAATATTTGGATGATTTCTTGAGTCTTCAACATTTCTCCAGGACATATTAACGGAACACAATTAAAAAGGGCACAAACAACAAGAACATGTGTTTCCTCAGAGTATTAATGTGAAATGCTTAGATTTGTGAAAGGCTAATGCATAGATTATATCACTGTTGTGGGAAGAAAATCTTTTTATGGCTTTTAGTTTTGGACAGTTTGAAAATACTTCTAGTACTTCACATTGTAAATTTCATGAAGAATGGACTAAGAGAAATGACCTAAAATGACAAATTATGGATTGACTCACATTAGAAGTAAAGAAGGTTGTTCCTTCTCCTGTAAAGTTACCATTATGGAGATATGGAGGTCTGTTGACATACTTTTGTAGCATATACAGTTAATGGGACATTATTAAAGTAGATTTATTTCCTTTTAAAAATGCTAAGAATTACTTAAGTATGTAAAAGGTTAGTCAAGCTTTTAAGGGTGTCTTTATACAAAAAGGAGCAAGAGCCACACTGTTTGCTGCTCTGTGATTGAGTAGCATCTGAAAATTAGAGCTGTGTTGAACTCTCCAGAGTGGTAGACCTCCAGGACTGGGCACCTCTGTCTTAGAAGCAAAGGTCACTGAAAATAAATACAAAAGTTATTCTGACTGATGACTTATCCTTTGATGGTAACATCCTGTTGGGTTAGTCTCTTTCAAAACGACAAAGCCCCCATATAGACAGGGCACAAGGAGTCACTGGACAGTGTCCCATGTCATGGCTTTTGAGGTCATCATGGCTTAGGCCCAATTGAACCCAAGCTTAACCCAATCAGATGCCTTCATCTTTACTCTTACAGAGTGAGATGTTTTCACAGTATAAATCCCACACTACCCTAAAAGGAATAAAAGGAGTGTCAGCACATGGCGCTGTTACTTATGCCCTCATTGGATTCTGGCTCTAACAGTGACAGAGAATTGTTTTGGCAATCTGGCACTGGCTGTCAATATGCTTATCTCAGGCCTGCTCACCAAACTGATGGGCCTTCCTCAGTTCTATTTCTTTTCTCTCTTTGTAATAAACAATAACACTACACAATGACTTCAGCTTTCTCAGCTTAGCCAGATAATCCCAAAATCAAGCTTGTCCAATAGTCAAAGAGCTGAGGGATATTCTTATTGGACACTCCTCATCTTTGGTTTTAAGCTAACTGAGAAATGCTGCTTTGTAAAATACCCCCCACCGCCATCCGACTATGGTGCAGATTTCCTAAACATTTTATGATGCTTTTTTTGTTTGTATTGTGTTTATTGACTTTGTTTGTGAAAGCCGTTTTCATTTATTGCTCCCCTCTGTCTTTTGTATATCTAGTAAAATGTGAAATCAAAACATGCATACTGTAAATTGCATGAAAATCATAAAACATCTTTTATATAGTCACCATAAAACATTGTTTGTAAAAAACATTTAAAAATCTATGAAAAGAAATTCTATTCATCTTCATCCCAAAACATTACTATGTAACCTTTTGATGAACATATTGCTAAAAAAGTAAATCTAAAATCAGAAAGAATCATAGGTGTGAGAAATTGCCCACAAGAGCAATGGCGTCACTTACAGAGCATAAAATGTGAACGACACAAATCTGAACAGTGCCCAAACTTGCATTGCTTGAAGAATCAGAACAATATTTTACTAGCAAGTAATAGACAACATTGAGTAAATGGTACTGTTCTGTGGTGTAATTACACTAGTTAGGCATATGTTGATGTGTAGCTTTATATGACCATTCTGTATGTTATAAAGACCCAAAGCAGTTAAAACAAATAAACGAGACATTATGAAATAAGTAATTACACACTGTTATATGAATGTTATATATTTTTGTATTGCATAAGCCAATGCATTTCCAAAATTCAGCTGAAATTTCAGTTTATGGCAGGTAATTTGAGTTTTGTTCATAGAAAGGCCTCCACTACAATTCTTTGTAAATCATTAAAATGAGATATTTCTGCATGCACATTAAAGTAAAACTGGTCTACCTTCTCTCTGATGACTGCTGTTACCTTCGGGCCAACATGGATATGCTGCAACAGCATGTCTTCCTGGGCACAAGCCACAAGGTCGCCCCATTGCAGGCCACTGATCAGCAGTTGACCCTGCACTTGCCATTAGTATGAGTGGCTTTCACGGAGGGCCAAAGTGCCATACTGCACTTGAAGGTATTTATAGTCTACATAGTTTTTTTACATTAGGGCACTTAATCTCAACCAGTCCAAATGGTGGTTGTTCAAATGGATCAAAGATCAAGCCATCTGGTGAGGCACCAAGCCAAGGGGCACCAAAAACGGGTGGAGGTGATCCTAGGTCTACGGAGCTGATGCCACTCCTGGTCTGCAGCTTGCTCTCGTCACTGCCTCATTCTTATAGGCCTTGTAAGCTTTTAAGATTGAAGTGCTCCTCCTCAGTGCACACATGCACACACACTGTTGGTGCAAGCCTATATTCCTCAAGAGGCAGCAGTGGGTCAGGTGGAGGTTCCTGGTGCATCTTGGCTGACTTTGCTGGCAATATGGGCTGCTGATACAAGAGCACACCCCACTTTTGTGCTAAGCCAAAAGCTGTCTCAACAAGGGTCTTCTCATCACTGATACCCACAGGTTTCTCTGTAATGTCAAAGTCTTTGGATGTGTCTCCAATTTGAAGCAAGCACACAGGTATCCAAAAATAAAATAAAATTAAAAAAATAATAATAAAAAAAAAAAAATAAAAAAACACACCACACCTGTCTGTTGAACTCTGTCTTTATTAGATATCCATTGTACAACCCCAATTCCAATGAAGTTGGGACATGGTGTAAAACAAATAAAAACAGTACAGTGATTTGCAAATCCTTTTCAATCTATATTCAACTGAATATATTACAAAGACAAGATATTTAAATGTTCAAACGGATAAACTGTTTTTTTGCAAATATTCACTCATTTTGAATTTGATGCCTGCAACATGTTCCAAAGAAGTTGGGACAGGGGCAAAAAAAGACTGGGAAAGTTGAGGAATGCTCAAAAAACACCTGTTTGGAACATTCCACAGGTGAACAGGTTAACTGAAAACAGGTGAGTGTCATGATTGGGTATTAAGGGAGCATTCCTGAAAGGCTCGGTCATTCACAAGCAAGGATGGGGCGAGGTTCACCACTTTGTGAACAACTGCGTGAGCAAATAGTCCAACAGTTTAAGAACGTTTCTCCACATGCAATTGCAAGGAATTTAGGGATTTCATCATCTACAGTCCATAATATCATCAAAAGATTCAGAGAATCTTGAGAAATCTCTGCAAGTACGGGGCAAGGCAGAAAACCAAACACTGAATGCCCATGACCTTTGACCCCTCAGGCGGCACTGCATTGAAAACCGACATCATTCTGTAACGGATATTAACCACATGGGCTCAGGAACACTTCAGAAAACCACTGTCAGTGAACACAGTTCGTCGCTCCATCTACAAGTGCAAGTTAAAACTCTGCCATGCAAAGCGAAAGCCATATATCAACACCACCCAGAAACGCCGCCGGCTTCTCTGGGCCCGAGCTCATCTGAGATGGACTGACGCAAAGGGGAGAAGTGTCCTGTGGTCTGACGAGTCCACATTTCAAACTGTTTTTGGAAATCATGGACGTTGTGTCCTCCGGGCCAAAGAGGAAAAGGACTGTTCGAAATGGTTATCAGCGCAAAGTTCAAAAGCCAGCATCTCTGATGGTGTGGGGGTGTGTTAGTGCCCATGGCATGGGTAACTTGCACATCTGTGAAGGCACCATTAATGCTGAAAGGTACATACAGGTTTTGGAGCAACATATGCTGCCATCCAAGCAACGTCTTTTTCAGGGACGTCCCTGCTTTTTTCAGCAAGACAATGCCAAGCCACATTCTGCACGTTACAACAGTGTGGCTTTGTAGTAAAAGAGTGCGGGTACTAGACTGGCCTGCCTGCAGTCCAGACCTGTCTCCCATTGAAAATGTGTGACATATTATGAAGCGCAAAATACAACAGAGACCCCGGACTGTTGAGCGACTGTTGTGCATCAAGCAAGAATGAGAGAACTCCACCTACAAAGCTCCAACAATTAGGTGTCCTCAGTTCCCAAACGCTTAGAGTGTTGTTAAAAGGAAAGGTGATGTAACACAGTGGTAAACATGCCCCTGTCCCAACTTCTTTGGAACATGTTGCAGGCATCAAATTCAAAATGAGTGAATATTTGCAAAAAACAAAGTTTATCCGTTTGAACATTAAATATCTTGTCTTTGTAGTGTATTCAATTGAATATAGGTTGAAAAGGATTTGCAAAATCATCGTATTCTGTTTTTATTTGTTTTACACAACATCCCAAATTCATCGGAATTGGAGTTGTACACTAAAACTGCATATAATGTTTGCAGGTTTCAGACCCATGACAACCGCGCTGTTATGAAGAAACCACTTGGAGGCCACTTTTGTAATACCTTTGGGCATATTGTTGGATTTTAAAATTACTTAAATATTGATATGAGCCTAAGAAAACCACCATGTCACGTTCTGCTATTTTATAGAGGGTGTTGGGTATTTTAATCTGCAACACTGCATGAACTGATTATATACTGCCAGTTATTTGGCAGTACAATGATATATATACACACCAAATGTATGATATACTTCTGAAATCTAGCAGCTTATAAACGCAAGGTAGCATAACGAAAACCTCTAAATTGAATGTAACTATTTTTACTGAACAATTATACTTTTCACTGATTACTATAAATGTAAAAAATGTAGAAATCTGAAGGAGAACTGGAGGCAGAACAGGTTACACTCAGAACCACAGAACTGATCCTTGTTTGTGGAGAGACATCTGTACCAGACAGCCCGTGTTTATGATGCAAACTACAGATTCAAAATACCTTGCCATGCAAAATGGCACTCTGGCTTTCTGTCAGCTGCTCATCACTGGCCTATACTTTGGCAACTTTATCATGGTAAGTGTGCAAGAGGTGTATTCCACAGTATCACTGAATACCACTGTAGCCTCATAGATTGAATAACCCTCTTCGATGCAGTAATTACAGTAGTAGCAGCAGCAGCTCCCTACTTCACCTGATACAGAGCATTCTTCTTTATATCCTGTTTCAGGGTGAGCTTATCACCCCTGCTTTTTTATATGGCAGGGTATAGCTCCAGGTGCATTCCACTGTCTACAACTCCCTTACACAAATCAGGGCCTGTCCCTGGGTGAAGGTTTCATCTGTCATTTATTGGAACAATACAAGGCCTGTCTAATGAGAGGATTGATCAACTTCAGGTGTATGACATTTTAAAATTAAGGTAGTAGTTTAAAGAAGCTTTTTATTAAACAGTGATTCAAGGAAATATTCATCAAAACTCCCACACCATCTAGAGAAAGTATCTTTGATAGTAACAAATAGGGTAGAGAGAAATCCAGTCCTGAGCTCAGATACTGCTAGAAACAAAAATTCTGATACCCAGAGAAAAAAAGTTACACAGCACATTGCAATACAATAGATTTCAATAAGTGCTGAACACCACATTACAATTAATACTTAGCTCAGTGCTCAGTCAAGTTCTGCAACAATGAGACAAATTAAAAGGAAAAAAAAAAAAAAAAAAAAAAAAAAAAAAAAAAAACACGTTACAAAAATGAATGTCAGGTAAAGTATGTAACATTGTCAAAACAATGAGAGCAAAACAAAATTGCATTTCAACAATACACAGTTCTCCTTCTACAGATCCAAATGCTTTACAAGCTGGGCTCTGGCTTTGACGGATCCATCCATCCATTTTCTAAGCCGCTTCTCTATCAGGGTCACGGGGGTTGCTGGAGACTATCCCAGCAGTCTTTGGACGGAAGGCAGGATACACCCTGGACAGGTCGCCAGTCCATCGCAGGGCAGACAGACAGACACAGACAGTCACTCACACCTAGGGGCAATTTAGCACGTCCAATTGGCCTGACTGCATGTCTTTGGACTGTGGGAGGAAAATCCACGCAGACACAGGGAGAACATACAAACTCCACCCAGAGAGGACCCTGGTCGCCAGGCCAGGGAATCGAACCCAGGCCCTTCTTGCTGTGAGGTGACAGCGCTCTTTGACGGATCATGTTTCCAAATACAGCTGTCCTATTGTTTACACTTAAATGTTTACACAACACTTACTGCTGTTCAGGGCTTGTGCTATCATTCTGTCTCAGTGCAGGTGTGAACAGAGGGTGCACAACCTGCAGCTTCAGCTCTGAAGTGTGCAGTTCGGAACAGCAAAGCGACTATGTCGTTACACACTGCAGCGGAGCACCGGTTTGATATGAGGATGACGGGGTCTGAATCCCGAAGCACTATATGTACAAGTATACAGAGAGAAACTTCTACAAGCATTGACAGTGATTTGAGAGTGTATCTGAGCTTTAATTTAACCTTTAGCAGTAGTCCAAACAGAAGCCACTGGTTTGATTACCAGCCTAGGTAGGTTGCTGGGGCAAATTTGCCAATGACATAAATACAATAAACACAAAAATAGGATTTGTTAATACGGTCATGGAGAATTTTTTTTTTGTCTTGGGAGGCTTGATTATGAATAAGATGGAATAAGGGGTGGCCTTCAAAATAAAGGGTTTACAGTCAGAGTCAACTATAGCCCAGAAACACAACCCCACAACCAACCACAATGAACTTTGAACAACTGTGCATGTATTTACCAAACATCTCATATGACAGCTTTTGCCTTTCTGACCATGGTAGTTAGTCGCTCTGGATTACAGCATCTGCTAAATGCTGTAAATGATTACATCTGGTCATGATAACTGATTAGTCTCACATTGTCTCATGTAGTTCTTTCCCTGCCTCATGTTGTGCTTAACTACAAGGCTTAAACAAAAACAGTAATCATTTTGTTTTTTGCTAGTTTGTTTTTAAAGGGTGCTTGCACTTATATCCAGTCTCCCTGTACATTCCATACATGACAGAATACCAGACCCTTCAACATGGATTTAGGGAGTTTGTTCAAATTACAAAAGAAGCTTACTGCAGAGAATGAGCTTGGGCTTCAAGAGGGTTACCATTTGAAAAGGAGGAGGAAGGCAATCTCTTGAATCGGAAACACAAACGCTGTGGGTGTAGTCAGTCCAGCAGTAACAAAACTGTTGGTGGTTGCTGAGCTTCCTGCTGCTTCTGCACCACAGGAACAGACAATGTGTGCTTTCTCCACCACTTCCCCTGAGCTGCCTGCCTCCCAGGACATTGCAGCCAGTGTTCCAGTGCCGGCTTCCAGAGTTTGTGCCCCAGCCGCTTTCTGTCCAAGGCCAAATCTAAGAACTTTCAGTCTATGTTTCCTCCTGTGTGTAGACAATGTTTTGCCCCACGTTGTTCCTGTTAGAATGTTTGTGCCTGTTACTGTCCATTTCTGGATTTGCGTCTGTCCCTGTTCATATCACTATTCCTGTCTACGTTACTCTGTCTCTGTTATTGAGTCCCTTGTTGAGTCCCATGCCCAGTTTTAGTTTAACGCCCAGTCTGGTGTCCTGTTCCCTGTCTGGTCTCCTATTTGATCATGTATGGTTTTCTGGTCCTTTCTCCTACCTGGCTCCCACCTCATATGGCTAGTTATTTGAACCTTGGGAGCTGCAGGTTAGGAGTGGGGGTTCTGTCAGTTTCCCCTTGTTCTTGTGTCCGTTTCTTGCCCTGTGAGCACGTCACTGCGAGCGACAGAGAGCACCACAGCTTAGAACTTCAGATTGAGCAGCGTTCAACTTTCACTTCAATAATTAACACTTTCAGACCGCTAACCCCTCACACCTTTTCCCTCTTTTTGTTTTCTCCCTCTCTTTCTATTTCTTCTCCTACACAGGTTTCAACATGGTGTCTTCCCAGGACCGAGCTCTCCAGGCCCTGAGCTCTGAGTTGGCCCGGCTGGACCGTCACATCACCGCCCTCCTGAAGAGGCAGGACGAGCTCCTTCAGCGGAAGTCGCAGCTCGAAGCCTCCCGAGAAGTTTCCCCCTCGGTGGTCGCGCCAGCCTCGTCTCTTCGCACACCGGGAGACGCCGTTCTCACGCCAGCCCCAGCGGCGCCACAGACGGCCTTCCAGACCTTCACCGCCACCCCAGCCGGTCTTCACCTCCTGCAACCATTTCGCCGCCGTCAGCTCACCGCCTATGCCTTCACCTACGCCCCAGCGCCTCGGCACTCTGCACAGGACTCTGTTTATGTTATTGGTAGTTCTATTGTCCGCCATGTTAGAGTCAGAGGTGTAAACAGCCGTCCCACTGTCTCCTGTTTTCCAGGTGCCCGGGTTTTAGACATCGCCAAGCGCCTCCCCTCAGCCCTCCGCAGACGCGACGCCTTCGGGACCGTGGTTATCCACGTCGGGACCAACGACATCTCCGACCGCCGCAGCGAGGTCCTGAAGGAGCACTACCAGACGCTACTGGACACCGCCAGGAAGAAGACGGACGCTAGGATCGTCATCTCCGGCCCTCTTCCCACCTACCCGCAGGGATCCAAATGGTTCAGCAGGCTCTTCGCGCTGCAGTCCTGGCTCCGCGGCTGGTGCGCCTGCAACGGTTTGGGCTACGTGGACAACTGGTCTTCGTTTTGGGAGCAGCCAGCGCTCTACCAGAGGGATGGGCTTCACCCTAGTCCTCTGGGATCTGTCGTCCTCTCACGGAACATCAAGAGGGCCAGCCGCTGACTTCAAAGCAGCCACGTAAGTAGCGGCAAAAATGGAAACGTTACTGCTCACCATGCTAGTGTTACTGCTAGAAATAAGCCGATTGCTAGCACTTCTACAAATGCTTATTGTGTAAATACAATTGAGACTGTGTCTGTTCCCCGAATAAAACACCACATCAAAAAGCCTCGAAGCGTTTGCCTTAGTAACCTCATTCATATCAGACCAGTTACACCAGTTTACAACGACCACACCTTTGGTCTAAAACTAGGACTGCTTAACATTAGATCCCTGGCATCTAAAGCCATTATTGTAAATGAAATTATTACAGATCATGATTTTGATGCTCTGTGCCTCACAGAAACATGGATTAGACCCGATGAGTACCTTAGTCTAAATGAAGCCACTCCCGCAGGCTACAGCTATGCACACAGCCCTCGTTTAAGCGGTCGGGGTGGAGGTATAGCAACCATCCATACTAAAGCTTTTAGGCGTGAACCAGAAAGTAGGGCCTACATTTTCTTCTTTTGAAGTTCTTGTACTTAATATACTTGAGCAAGGAACAAATAAAAATTCATTTTTATTAATCACAATTTACAGGCCACCCGGTCCCTATTCTCAGTTCTTACAAGAATTCTCTGAGTTTCTATCAAGCCTAATAACGTTTTCAAGTAAAATATTAATTGTCAGAGATTTTAATATCCACATTGACAACCCTCACGACACATTAAGTAAGGCATTCATATCTATCAGACTCCATGGGATTCACCCAAATTATAAAAGGGCCCACACACCACCTCAACCACGCTCTAGACTTAATACTGACCTTTGGCTAAGTTATCTATGTCTACACCATTCTCCCCCAGAGCACAGCCGTCTCAGACCATTACTTAATCTCATACAAAATCCAGTTTAGTGGTAATGTGCGCTCATCACCATGTTATCAGGTTAAGAGGACTAACTTCCTCCACAGCTGGCAGCTTTATCAGAAAGCTCCCGCAGTTATCAACTTCAGTCAGCTGTCCATCTGATCCTACTGAGTTAGATATTATGACCAAATTCCTAGAGGATACTCGATCAACGTTAGACAGTGTAGCTCCATTAAAAAGCAAAATAGTACGGCAGAAAAAAACTCGCCCCTTGGTATAATGATCACACTCGAGCTTTAAAACAGACTGCCAGGCAACTAGAGCGAAAATGGCGTCTGACTAAATTAGAAGTGTTCCAGTCCGCCTGGAAGGAGAGCCTTATAGACTATAGAAGAGCTCTTACTGCAGCACGCTCAGCCCATCTCTCCTCTCTCATAGAAAACAATAAGAACAATCCCAGATTAATATTTAGCACAATTTCTAAACTAACAGAGAACAAAAAGAGTCACTGAACCCCAGATGCCATCAGCCTATAGCAGCAATTATTTTATGATTTTCTTTAGTGATAAAATCGAAAAAAAATGACAAATTCTGAACACACAGTTAAACTCCACAAACCTGCTGGCTTATAATTCCAGTCTAGACCCTGAGAATATTAGAGAGTCACTGCAGATAGGCTGGAATCGTTTACATTACTCCAAGAAAATGAACTAGTCAAAATAGTCTCTTCTGCAAAACCAAAATCGACCTGTATTCTGGACCCAATTCCTACAGGTCTACTCAAGGAAATCTTACCAGAAATAACAGCCTATTCTGTCAATAACAGACTCCTCTCTTAGCCTCGGATATATCCCAAAAACTTTTAAACTTGCAGTAATTAGACCGCTGATTAAGAAAGCTAACCTCGATCCCTGTGAACTATCAAATTATAGACCTCTCTCAAATCTCCCCTTTATATCGAAGATCCTGGAAAAAGTGGTAACCAAACAATTAAGCTCTTATTTGCATAGGAATAATCTACATGAAAAATTTCAGTCTGGTTTTAGGCCACATAGTACAGAAACAGCATTAGTAAAAATTATAAATGATCTTCTATTATTCACGGACCAAGGAAATGTTTCATTGTTAGTCCTCCTTGACCTTAGTGCAGCATTTGACACAATAGACCACTCTATCCTACTAGATAGACTAGAAAACCTTTCCTGGTTCAGGTCCTACCTCACTGATTGATATCAGTTTGTTAATGTAAAGGGTGAATCATCTGTTCGTGCAAAAGTAAATGTATGGTGTTCCACAAGGCTCTGTTTTAGGACCTATATTATTCACAATATATATGCTACCACTAGGCACCATTATCAGTAAACACGGCATAAATTTCCACTGTTATGCCGATGACACCCAGTTATTTATTTATATATATATATATATATATATATATATATATATATATATATATATATATATATATATATATATATATATATAATCTATCAAGCAAACTGGATGACAATATTAAACTTGGCAAGATTGAGGACTGTATAAAAGACATAAAATATTGGATGTCAAACAATTTTCTGCTACTTAACTCATAAAAAAGAGGTCCTGCTTCTTGGTTCAAAATTAGCCAGAAACAAACTGTCCAACTCAACACTAAAAGTTAATCTCTCAGTTTCATCAAGCTTATCTGTTAAAAATCTTGGTGTCATGATAGACGCTGATCTGTCCTTCGACACACATAACTAATATCACTAGAACAGCCTTCCTGCATCTCTGCAATATTGCTAAATTAAGAAATGCATTATCCCTACAGGATGCAGAAAAGCTAGTTCATGCATTTATCACTTCAAGGCTAGATTATTGTAATGCCCTGCTGTCTGGATGTCCCAGCAAATGCCTTAACAAGCTTCAGCTAGTCCAGAATGCTGCAGCCAGAGTCCTCACAAGAACTAGGAAGTTTGACCATATTAGTCCAGTTTTATCAGCACTGCACTGGTTACCAGTCAAATTTCGCATTGATTATAAAACTATTACTGACATCTAAAGCTCTAAACGGACTCGCCCCTCAGTACCTGAGTGAGCTCCTCTCCCACTATGAACCATCACGCCTACTTAGATCACAAGGTGCTGGCTTACTACTGGTACCTAGAATTAATAAAGTTACATCAGGGGGGAGAGCTTTCTCATACAAAGCCCCCCAGCTCTGGAATAATCTTCCTGCTAATGTTTGGGAATCAGACACAGCCTCAATCTTTAAGTCTAGGCTAAAAACTTATTTGTACAGTCAAGCATTTGGTGATTAGTCTTCCCTGTCAGGTCTAGACCTGCTGGAGTCTACACTGCTCTGTTTTACTGTAATCTGTGGTCCGCCACTCTTTACAGAACTAACTCTTTTTTCTTTCCTTTCTCTGCCGAGCTGATCAGCTGCCGATCCTGTGCGTCTGATGCTGTTGCCTCTTCTGCCTTGATTGGTGCCGCTGCTCACCAGCCTTCTGGACCGGTCTGACCACCACTGAGTTTCTTGCTGTAATGTGCTGTGCAGTCCTCACCCTCAGATCTTTTCTTTTCCCACTTTACTATAATACTCCATACTAATAATGTCTGCTATCCGGTGTCGACCAGAGAGGATTGGTTCCCCTTCTGAGTCTTGGTTCCTCTCAAGGTTTCTTCCTCTTTTAGGGAGTTTTTCCTTGCCACAGTCGCCGCTGGCTTGCTCATGGGGGCTCGGACCCAGATTTTCTCTTTTCTCTTCTCTCTGTAATACTGATTGTTCTGTAAAGCTGCTTTGTGACAACACCTGTTGTAAAAAGCTCTATATAAATAAATTTTGCCTGCTTGCTTGCTTGCTGTGTTGTTGCCAAGTGCTTTCTGTCATGTGCTTGTGTCTTTTGGTTCTTGTGCTCCACCCTTTCCCTGCCTTCCACATTAGTATCTTCACCTGTCTGTAGTGTCTCCTCCCTCTCCCAGGTGTTTCCCATTTGTTGTAACCTTTTATCTAGCCCTTTGTTTGTCAGAGTTGGTCTGGTCTACTTGTCACTTTGTCTGTAGTTCTTTCCCTGCTTCATGTTTTTGTTTAAGCCTTGTAGCTTTTAAGTCAGAGTTCTCTTAAATTCTCAAAAATGTACAGACTGAATGTGAATGCTATTAAATTATTTAAAGCAAGAAAAAGTGCAGAAAATGACTAAGTATGTTAGAGTTGTACTCCAATGCATATAACATACTATGCTTTGACTCCATGAGCTGGTTTTAATTCATCCTTTAAATTATATATCCCCCAGAATATTAGCTTTTGACACTCATGTAACAGATACTCTTGCACCATTTACTTAATGTTTGTAGAGTCTTCATCCTTTGGGACTCTTATGAAGATGGCGGCGCGTGCACAACGCGAGGCTCAGCATCTCTCCGGATTTCGCTTTCTAGTAGTCATTTGTCTACTGGTTTCAACTTTTTTTTACTACAAACTGCCTAGCAAACATATCATACAGCCGACAGGCCTTGTTGGACATTAGTTTCACCTGCAACAACGGAGTTTTGAACCAGAATCTCAGAAAATCATGAAATCTCAGCAGTACCGTGGGCAACGCAGCCTGCTCCCCCAACTGAGCACAGCCGGCACGCAGAACGTAAACAAAAGCGGGGGAGGCTACGTACTAAGCTAAGGCCAAGTCCCCACCGATCGGCGGTTCCCAGCCTATTTCTTGCCAATGTCCGGGCTCTAGCGGACAAAATGGACGAGCTGCTACTATGGTCCACTACACAGAGATGGATCAGGAAGTGTAACATCATGATTGTGACGGAATCGTGGCTGAATGGCGACATTCCCGACACCGCGGTGGAGCTGGATGGGCGCAGCAGGTTCAGAGCGGACAGAGTGGCTGAGGACTTCGGTCTGTGCATCTATGTAAACAAACTGTGGTCCACAGACTCCACAGTAACTGAACGTCGGTGCTCTTCTAACTTAGAATACCTGATGATAAAGTGTCGCCCTTTTTATCTACTGAGAGAGCATTCAGCTGCTATTTGTTACTGCTGCTTACATCCCTCCTGATGCTAATGCTAAGCTAGCTATGGAGGAGCTGAGTTTGGCAATCAGCAAACAAACTGTGCACCCAGATGGACTTTTTATTGTTGCGGGGGACTTCAATCATTTCAACCTGAGATCTGTACTGCCAAAATTTCACCAGAATGTCTCCTGCCCAACAAGAGGGTGAGAGGGTCACCTTAATGCGAAATAAAATCGCAGAGAGGAAAACTGAACTGTGCCAGGGTTCATCCTAGGACCCACTGGAGGGATTACATCTCCAAGTTGGCTAAAACTAAAAAATTTGATCATCAGTCCAGTGCTATCACCACTTCATTGGCTACCTATTAAATTCCATATTGATTATAAAATCCTTTTATTGACTTATAAAGCCCTACATGGTCTTGCTCCTGAGTACCTGCAAGACCTTATTTCTCATTATGAGCCATCACGACCACTCAGATCCCAGAGTGCCGGCTTATTAATAATCCCCAGAATTCAGAAGGTTTCAGCTGGGGGAAGAGCTTTTTCTTATAAAGCCCCCAAACTCTGGAATGATCTTCCAGAAACTGTTCAGGACTCAGACACAGTCTCAATCTTTAAGACTAGGCTGAAAACTCACTTGTTCAGTTTAGCTTTTGGTAGTTAATTGTTCCCCCTTAGATAAAGGCAGCAGATCCAGGGGTCCATGGACACAGGGAATTATAGTAAACTGAGACGTTGGTGGTGTCGTCCCGCTGCTCGCACGCGGTCACTCAAGTTTGTGGATGGTGGAGCGGAGGGATGCCAGACTTTGAGTGCCCTCGTGTCTGTGTGTCCTTCTGGTTCTCTCCTTTTAGTTAAGCTGTCCTAGTCAGATCTGCCAGAGTCATTAGCCACACTCGGTAAATGTATACATCCCCTGTTTATGTACAAACGGATAGAATAAAACTAATTCCCTCTCCCTGCTTTCTTTCCGAGTATACAATCATCCATATGTCTGGCTGGACCCTGAAGGACGACTGACTGTTGAGCCCTCCTGCTACCCTCTTCAGACCAGCTGCCCATGCCCCAGCTACCACCACCTGCCTTGGACGAGCTGCCCACCCTACGCTGATGTACTCCTAGCAATTCCTACTACCAATACTACTGCTATTAATATTAGTAGTATAATCACTTGTAGGTAGTTTGACCAGAGGAGGATGGATCCCCCTGGTGAGCCTCGTTCCTCCCAAGGTTTCTTCCTCAGTTCTGAGGGAGTTTTTCCTTGCCACTGTTGCCCCTGGCTTGCCCACCAGGAGGTTTCTGTACATTCTTACAGTCCTGTTGAAACTTTGTCTATTCCGAAAGTCTGACGACGACGACGACGACGACGATGACGACAACGTTTCTTAGCATCCTTTATGTAATTGTGTCATGTTTGACACTTGCGATTCCTCTTATAAAAGAAGAATGACCTGCATCTTTGTGAGTATTGTAGGAAGTGAACTTGGAGAAAGCCATACCTTCAGCCTTTCTTTGGTTTCGGAGGGTCTTTGACTCTTGGATGACAAATAATTGGTGCACATATGGGGAAAAAATAAAATCATAAAGGATAATACCTCAAAAGATATCGAAATTTAAAAAAAAAATTTTTTTGAATTTTATGACAAGCACGTTCCAAAAAAGTTGGGATGGGGGCCTGTTTACCAATGCGTTTCATCACCTCTTAACAACACTAAGCATTTGGGAATAGAGGAGACACTGCTATAGTTTCAAAAGTGAAATCCTTTCCCTTTTTTGCCTGGTAGGAGATTTCAGATGCTCAACAGTTCCAGGTCTTTGTTGCATTTCATTATGAGCAAAATGTTCAGTAAGTGACTGATCTGGACTGCAGGCAGGTCAGTTTAGCTCCTAGAATCTTAATATGCAGGAATGCTGCTATAATACATGCAGCATGTGGTTTGACATTGCAGCAAGACATTAAGCAAATCCTTCTTTGAAAAAGGCGTCATCTGGATCAAAGCATATGTTGCCAAAACCTGTATATATATATATATATCATTCAGCATTAATGGTGCCTTCAAAGATGTGGAAATCACCCATGCCATGTGCACTAATGCAGCTCTGTACCACCATGAATACTGGCTTTTGTACTATGCCCTGATAAGCTGAGTGGTCTTTAGCTCAGAGGACACCATGTCCATGATTTCCAAAAAGAATTTCAATTTTTAAAATTTGTCAGACCACAGGACACTTTCCACTTTACCTCAGTCCATTTTAAATGAGCTCAGGCCCAGAGAAGGTGGCAGCATTTCTGGATCCTGTTTAAAATTCAAAGAAGAAAGCAAATAGAGTTTTAACTGTGTTCACAAAACAGTTGTTTTAAAAAGGTGTTCCTGAGCCCATGCAGTGATTTCCTGTAGAGAATCATGTCTGCTTTTAATGCAGCACCTGAGGGTCCAAAAGATCATGCCCAGTAAATACTGTTTTTTGGCCTCTTCTCACATTTCAACCACTAGGTATTCTTTTTAACTTTACCAGCCTTTTGTTGCCCCATCCCAACTTGGTTTTTTTTTGGGCCTCAAATTCAACAAAAAAAAAAAAAAAAAAAAAAAAAAAAAAAAAAAAAAAAAAACACACCACACACACACACACACCACATGTTTTAATATGCATTCATATTCTTATGTACAATCAAAAAGGTCGATGAATAAATGATTAAATCAGCACAATTAAGGAAAGTAGTCTGAAAGACAAACCCATGTGGAATGTGTTTTATTCCATTCGGAGGAAATCATCACTCAGTTTACAGCATTAACTTGTAGACAGACAGACCATTTAAATTAGGCTGCCCTCACTACAAAATGGATGGAATCCAGCATATGTTTAGCTGTAAAAAGTAACAAGTTAGCATGATATTATCGCTGACTCATTTTTTGGTGGTTAACGTTGTTAAGTTAACCTTCCGATCACACTTCATAAAGCAGTTCACACCCACTCTGTTTACTCAGCAGAATTAGTCAAACAGCAAGATGCGCAAAAATTATTAAATGCAGACTCCTAATTACCTTGATGGCAACTTTTTTTTTTGGTGACTTTTTGGATGGCTGATCTCACTTTCCATAACCAGGGTGTCCACAAGAGTGACCATGCTTCATGCTAGGATGACCTAATCCTTGGCTATGCCTCTGCAGCTGTTCTTTAAAGCTAAACAGGCTGATCAGCTGCATTGTAGGTACTTTTAAAAATATTGGAGTATCTGATTCTACATTTGTTCTCTTCTGACCTGAAACATATTTCTACCAAAAGTCACCACTATTTTCGGATATGCTGCTTGATTATGGCACACATGAACCCGTTTTAAATCCATAACTTTAGATAAAGTTGTGTAAATACTGCATTTTACTTTAATATAAATGCACATAAAATGTACATTGAACAGTTAAATTAGCTTGGTTGAAATTGCATTCAGTATTTGAACTGAGAAACACTTTCACCCATCTGCTGACAAAATGCACAGTCAGTTTCTGCCTTCGCTATTGGGGAAGTAGTATTAATGAGGAAGTAGTCTTGAGTTAATGATTTAACTCATCGTTGTCCTGAACAGGGCACACTGTTGCAATACTACAACATTGGGAATAGCCTGTATTTGTTCTGTGTTCAGTTTCAGATACAACACAGCCATATTGTATTGTACAAAATCTTTCCCCATTGCTGCCAGTAGCTGATATAGAAGACCATCTCTGTCCAGGTTCAAGTGCTTAGTTGGGTGGGGGGTAAGAGAGATCCTTATTAGCCCCATAATGGGGAAATTTAAATGCGGAAGTGAACTCATCTGTGGAGTGACACACGCGCACACACACGCCCAGAGCAGCGGGCAGCCCCATCCACAGCACCTGGAGAGTAGTAAGGGGTTAGGTGCCTTGTTTATAAAAAAAAAAAAAAAAAAAAAAAAAAAAGCACCTCAGTCATGTACTGAGGGTTCAGGGGAGCAAACTGGCAACGTTCTGGTCACAAGGCTGGTTCCCTAACCTCCAGCCTACAACTGCCCTACATCATATCGATGCAACCTGTTCTATTTTGGCTGTAACAGTTGTTTGTGCCCTCCCCGTTACCCAACTACACTTACAAGTATTGTGATGGTAACATTTGTTTTGATTTCTTCACATTCAAATATCCTTCCAGTTTCACTACATGTGTATGTACAGCAAACCATGTTTTCATACCCCTGTTGCTTGGTTGGCAGTGCTGGGCAGGAGGGACAAGTTTTAGGACTTTTTAAATCATCCAAATAAGGATTTCTGTTTTGATGTAATGTGATTATTCTAGACTGGGGAAGAGAGGTAAGCTTTCACTGCAACGTTAAATATGTAATCCTTTTGCCTTTTTGACAAACTGGGTTGTATCTCTTGGTTAACAGATTTTAAGTCTGAGGGACAGACAGAGAATAAGTAGAGTAAATCCACACAGACTTTGTCTTTGTCAGACCAAAAAGGGACTAATCTGAATCCATTGCTGAAGATGTTCTTTAGTTAATCTTATTACTTCTGTATAGGTTTTTTTTGTGTTAATTGGAATCATGCAAATAGTAAACTACACATGAACAATGAGTTCACATTTAATATTCAATATTAGTCCTGAGGTCTCAACATTTTTAGGAGATTTGCTGTTCATTTTCTAAAAAGACATTCACTAATTGATCAATTACAAGGTCAGAGCCCAATACTGAATGTTTTCAAATGTCTGCAGCTTTTTTTTAGCCATATGGCTAACATTTGTCATTAAGAAAGTAAGAGGAACCTTGTAAGTAAGAAAGAGAGTAACCTTGTCTAACACCAACTTAACATCAAAGTGACTGGACGTGCCCCAAGATAAAGAGTGAGCCGTTTGTCTTCGTAACATGCTCTGAGACATTCTGAAAAGTTGCCCAACCCCAGCTTTTCAAGAAGTGTCAAATGCTTTATAGAAATCTATGAGTAGGATAAACCCATTGTCTTCAGGGAGCTCTAATCTAATAGATCAAAGATAAGCTATCCATTCTTATGTATTTAGTTTTAACAAAACACACTATTCATACATATATACAATTTCACTATACATGGTTTTATTCCCTATATAATTCAGTTTATAAGGACAGAATACTTGTCAGGTGTTATGAAACATCTGTCAAGGATCTTGGGGCTCTTGCCTGGTTTGAAAATTAAGATTAGTTCCTAATTTCTTGGCAGTGGGAAAAGTGAAGTTGTTTGGGATTCCTACAGGTGAGGCCCCTTAAATGCTCTGACAAGTGTTTGTAAAATGCTTGCAGTTAAACCATCAACTCCCAGGTCCCAACTCTAACGCTCTAGATCGCACCATCTAGCTGTTCCATTTTACTGTTAGGATCACAAATATCCTTGAATCCTTGTCAATTTGTAAGGGTGATTTATGGCAAGAATGGAGTGCACGTTTCACACTATAAATGAGGTGACCCAGAGCCAGGATCAAACCACCACTGTACCGATCAGTGGTCCGCGAAGTTACTGCTGCACGACCAGGACACAGGTAACTGTGGGTGAAGCACTTCAGGAAGGGAAACAAAGGATGTCAGGAATGCCAAACAAAGTAAACACTGGAACCAGCGTGCTCAAACAAAGGCCCAGTTAGAAGGATGAAATAAAAGAAAGGGAAAATGAAATACACCTCCCCTACTAAAGTGCAGGGAAGGTAGACTTAGACAGCTTCTTTGTAGTCTCTTTTCTCTTTTGGGGCAATCTCTCTACTCAGCCCTTGTTCCCCCCTTTTTACTTTTAGGGTAATTTCTCTTCTCAGCTCTCTTTTTCCTCTCTTTTTACGTTTGGGCCATTTCTCTTCTCAGTCCAACCTTTTCTCTCTTTTTACTTTTGGGGCAATTTCTCTTCTCAGCCTTCTTTTCTCTTCATTTCTAGCGCTAAGTACCGTACCAGTCACTCCTCTACAAAGGTGTGACAAATGCTGCCGTTTGCCGCAGCCTTAAGTACAGGACACCGCAGGTGTGTCAAGTGAATCTAATTAGTCCGTGGCTCCTGGAAGAGGCCACCGTCGCCCTCTGCTGGCAGCAGGCAGTGCCAGCGGGACACCTTGCTGCCGTCGCCCTCTGCAGGCAACAGGCGGTGCCAGCGGGACACCTTGCTGCCGTCGCCCTCTGCAGGCAGCAGGTGAGGCCGGCTAGACCCTTACAGTAATCCCCAAGGTAAATTTCATCTGAGAATAATATATATAGAACGAATACTTGAGGAGGTCTGAATTTACCAGGAATGCAGTCCAGAGAGCATCAGAAGTGAAGCAGCGCTGCTTCTTCCTGGATGTCTTTTTACCGACAGCTCCCCGTGGCGGTGACCAATCATGCATCTCTCATAGACCACATATAAGTTAATTATGCTGTGTGGTCACTGTGTGGCAGCAGCTGAGAGGGCCATCTTAGATATGCTGGGGGAGATGCAGCTCCAGATTCAGCATCAAACTGCAATTGCTGTGCAAAGACACTCTGGTCTGGTGTTTGATTTTATTATCTCCTCAAATTTCCAATATCTTACCAAATTAAGCCTATTGTTAATGTACACTGTATATGTCAACTGAATGTAGAAATTGGACCAACTCTACATTTCTCACCAAACATTTTTTTCCAGCTTCAGCTGTTGCTAGCTAGGGGGCAAACGCTTAAAAACTGTGTGGCAGATTTGTGGGAGTGTTTGTGCATCAGCTAGCTGTACAGATTGTGACAGAGGAGAGAAAGATTCAGACCCCTGAAAGAATTTTCAGAGCCATTAGCCTGCTGTGTGTTTGCACACAGAGGAATTAGACCTCTGCATTTAACCCATCCGTGCAGTGAAACACTCACATACATGCACACTAGTGAAGACACAAACAAGGGGGGCAGTGAGTACACTTGCCCGGAGCAGTGGGCAGCCCTATCCACAGTGCCTGGGGAGCAATTGGGGGTTAGGTGCCTTGATCAAGGGCACTTCAGTTACATACTGTCAGCTGAGGGGATCGAACCAGCTACCTTCTGGTCACAAGGCTGGTTGTGGCCTTGTCCATAAGATACAGCTGTTTATAAGTTAAAAAGCCTGTTGTTAGCTATTTTGTTATGAACAAGTTATTTTCAAAATGTGCTAAAAAATATATGTGTAAGGTTAAGCAAGTATTAGTTTACTGCTGTAGAAAGCATCTACATTTGGAGCTCTGGCCAGTCTGGAAAGGCTCTCTGAAATTATTAAGTTCTGGTTTGAAATATACTCTGAGTTGTGGGAGATTTAGATATTAAAACGGATGTTTTCAACTTTCAAATGTGCTTTTTTTCATTAAGTTTAAACGAATATACTATATGCTAGATAATGGGTACCCAATCAGATAACCAGGCATTACAGGAACATCTGAATATTAGATACAGGTTAGATGGATCTGAACTCTGGGCCAGGATGGAGCACATCTGGTATAACATGTAAAGAGTGTAGGTACAAAGTGTATAAATGGTCAGTCAAAATACAAAATAGTCAGTGTAAAGATACAGTGCTAAGCAAAGCTTTGTGAATTAGAGAGTTGGGAATAATCTATGCTGGCACCTTTTAAAAATTAGAGAATTTAAAATCTTGTTTTTTAATGATTTCTGTGGATTTCACTATCCAGAATACTGGACTGTGGACATTTCTGAAACAGGGAAACATTATTAATGTGTACATTAATAAACTGGGCTAGTGTATTAAATCTATGTAATATGGGTACTTTGTATAACATTACATACATTTTTTATATTTTATTTAGTTCATGCAATGTTTTGTAACTGTTTTTCGGTGCAGGTTAAGTACTGAAACAAATATTGATTGAAGACATAAGAAACTATTAAAATGTACATTTGTGGCATGTGCATGTGCCTCTACATGTTCATTTTAAAACGTATGGAAGATGTCCTAAAGCAGGAATTCTCAGTTATCCGGATCATTCCAACATCAAGCCTATTGAGGAGAAGGAGAGATCATGGTCACTGCTTCTGAACAATCACCAGCATTAAGTTATCCAGCTTACTGAGAAATCTTGCTTTGTAAATTCCCCGAAATAACACTGACACAGCCATGAAACATTGCACCATAGAAAACACAAAAGTGTTGTTTTTCACCGCCTTTAGGAGGTGAGTGCAAGGTCAGCAACAAAAGGGAAGTGACAGATCACTGTAAGCTCTGCATTCGCACAAATTGTCAAGCTTTGGCTTAAGTAGGTTAACAGCCCCTGATTTATTAATAATAATAAAGTTTATTTAAACAGCACCTTGCTTTACAAAAAAAGAAACTCAAAAACAACATAAGCGAACAACAGTAGGAGAATAAAAATATCAAATAAAACAATCAAAACAATACAACAATACGAGTCTTTGTTTAATACATTGCTGTCGGAACATAACCTCTAAAACAGTAACTTCACAGGATAATCTTATAAGGAAAATCCTATTTTACTTTTATATATCCATTTTCTAAGCCACTTCTCCATCACGGTCATGGGAGGGTACTGGAGCCTATCCCAGCAGTCATCGGGCGGAAGGCAGGATACACCCTGGACAGGTCGCCAGTTATTTTACTTTTAATGCAAGTCAATGGAACCAGACTTTTTCCAAGTCATTTTAGGCCGTTTCTTTTAGTCCGTTCATCATGAAATTTACATACAATGTAAAGGGAATCAGGTACTTTCAAATTATGTCCAAAACTGAAAAACGCCAAAAATGGAGAAACAAGGTTTTGTTTCCGACAACATCAATACATATATAAACACATTACAAACATATATATGTACATACATACATACAGTATATGTTCAGCATTGAGGATCATTGTCTGACTGTATGTATCATGATTATGTATTCGTTGGGCCTTTTCTATCTTACAGCTGCATATCATAGCCAACATTAGAGTAAATGTTTTCTGTTGGATCAAAATCAGTAGGCTCCTCAAAAACTTCACCCTGTGAATCAAAACAAGACACATAGAGAGGCTTTATTTAAGCATCTGGATTTTCATTGACAATCGTTTGGTATCCAGTGTTATTTACTGAACACTGTAATAATGCATGGCTCAGTTCAGCGTGTTAAATAGTGTTGCAGTACTCGTGTCTATCACTCTTTAAGGGTCTTGGTCTTTGATCATTTTGACTGCGTCTTGTCTTTGTCTCAAGGTAAGAGTTTAGCTGAGTGTGATGCCTCCGTGTAAGATCTGTTTACTGCCGGTTGAGGATCTAATTGAACCTTTCCGTGATGATGACTTAACTGAGTATTATTTGTGTATGTTGATGTTCATTGGCTTCAAATGTAATTGTTTTATAATAATAAAAATAAATTCACCTTCATTTGCTATTTAACAAAAGTTACAATGCAAAGTTTTAATATTATTTAAACTGCTATTTAATATTATATTTCATGAAATATAGTATTTTTATTCATATGCATCAGGTACAATGTATTTAGGTTTGAATCTCGGCTCAGATTGTCCTCTGTTGTTCTTGACGTCAACACAGCATTTGTTTCATGGGCTTCAAATTTTCCTTGTTAAGTCATATTAAGTTAAATCGAATACACTTTGGCATTTCATACATTACCTGGAAATTGGCATAAATGGATGTGTCTTCAGGTGTGAACGGTGGTTCCTCCTCTTTGTCCTTTGTTGAGTCATGCCTGTGTGAAGATTATTATTGGATAAAAATATTAAAAATGCATAATGTCAGAGAACTGTATTTGAGGGCCTCAGGGAGGATGAAGAACTATCCATCACAAACAAATAAACAAAGAAACTGTGAGAGTGAATTGTGGTAACGGTGAAGAGGTAAAAACTTGACTATCTAATACTATCTTCTAAGCCGCTTCTCCTTCTGGGTTGCATGGGGGGGTGCTGGAGCCTAACCCAGGATACACCCTGGAGAGGTCGCCAGTCCATCACAGGGCAGATGGACATACACATTCACACCTAGGGGCAATTTAGCATGTCCAATTGGCCTGACTGCATGTCTTTGGACTGTGGAAGGAAACCTACACAGAGAGAACTCCACACAGAAAGGACCCTGGTCACCCAGCCGGGGAATCGAACCCAGGCCCTTCTTGCTGTGAGGTGACAGCGCTGTCAGCTGAAACACAACACTATATATTACATTTGATGAACACCAATGGGCAACAGTGTTTACAAACTGTAGCTGAGAAAAGGAAACTACATTGTGCCTCAATGTTTTCACATCCACGTCCTTAAAATGAAATTCCTACTTTGCGGTCTCTGTGGAGACCATTCCAGTCCAGTCCAGACTATATATGGCCATGATGGCTCACTCCTCATAGGTACACATCATTTTAAAGCAGACAGTGATTTTCTCTCAGTCAAGGTTAGTTCCTAGTAATTCTGGACCACTGCAAATGGAAAGTAATGGACTGATACTGACTATGGATTAAATCTTGAATTTAAAATTGAAAATAGCTGATTAGATAGGCATACTGGGTAGTATGGATGCACATCTATGAGTAAATAATAAATATCAAGTATTCAGCCAAGCCAGTGTATTTTATATTGAAAATGTGAAAATGTCTTATAATATAACTTTTCAGGTGTTATGCTGATGTTTATCAGTACTTTCTTCTTCAAGATTCTATAGAATAGTTTCTTCAAGTTTATACTTTTTTTTCAAGACTCTATAGAAAAAATTCCATATAAATATTGTTTGTTTCTTCCTCATTCTGTCCTGTATAGGTTTATTCATTCTTAGACCAAGAGGTGGATCAAACAGTTTTAAAGGAGGGAGGTCTGTCACGGGAGCACTGGGGTGTCAGGTGTGACTGTGTAGCAATGGTTTATGTGGCTCATGGGTGAGGTTGCAGAGCCCCTTTGCAGAATTTTGCTTAGAGCCCATGGGGCTCTTTTCAGGAAGATCTTGATCTTGATCTTGAAGTTGCTAAATCAGAGGTCATGCAAGTGCAGTGAACTCTGTGTCTTTTTGGTTTTGCTTTGGTTATTTTTACTTTTAGTGTTCAATGCAACAGCAGGGAAAATAAAAGCTGGACATTTGTTTGCAGAAGCAGTGTCTCACCCATCATCATTCGGCTTCTCACAAGACACTTGAAAGTTTTCATAACAATTCATCTCTTGTCTCACTGGATTCCTTCTTCTGCAACATAAACAGGGTTTCTATAAATGCTCATGTTCTTATGCTTTCTGTACAAGAATCATTTATGTCAAAGTTTTAATGCATTCAGATTAACTTCTGTAATATTTCCATTAAGAATTTGTGCACATGATAAGGTAACATTTCTCTCAGTCGGGTACACCGAACATAATTAGCAAAATGCTGTGCAAGATTTATGAACTCAGAATAAAGAAATGTTTTACAACTATGTTCATCAAATGAAACCACTGGCATCTGTTGAAATGAAGCCCACCGTTTATTTCGTCTGAGGAGAAGCACAATCACAACCACAGCTGCAACAAGCAGGATAGGAACCACAGGTCCAGCGATGGCAATGGCGTTCCCAACTGCTGTTACAAAATAAAGACACAAGGTCTGTGAAATACACATGGTGTACCTGAATTTACACACACACACACCACACATGCACACATAAGCACAAGCTTGCACACACACACACACCACACATTCACACACCATGCGCACACACCACGCACACACACCACGCATGCACACACACACACACACACACACACACACACACACACACACACACACATGTTTTAATATGCATTCATATTCTTATGTACAATCAAAAAGGTAGATGAATAAATGATTAAATCAGCACAATTATATATATATATATATATGCAATACACTCCAAAAACTATTGAGACAGGAAAAATGTATAACTAAGGATGTTGTGAAATGTTTCAAAACCATTTTAAACAGGTGATGCAATCACACTTGTGTATAAAGAGAAATATCCAGGAGAGCCCTGGACCTTTGTGAATAAGGACTGCATCAGCAAACAATGCAACAGTTTAAGAATAACGTTCATCAACAAGCAATTGGTGGATTTTATACATTTCACCCTCTACAGTGCATAATATCATCAAAAGACATAGAAAATCTAAAAAGAAAATGTGTGCCAAGGGCAAGGCCAAAAACCACAAGTAAATGCCCACAGCCATTGATGCTACAGACAGCAATGCATTAAAAACTGGAGAGTTTCTGTGATGGATAGCATCGCATGGGCTCGGCAACACTTTAACGAACTACTGTCAAATAACTGTTGTTCATCACTGCCTCTTCAAATGTGAGTCAAGACTACACTGTGCACATAGGAAGCCATATATCAATAACATTCAGAAACACTGCTGACTTCTCTGAACTCAAGTTCATCTGAAATGTTAAAAAAAAAACATCAGCCTTCTCGTCTGCCTGCCCTAAGGTTACCAACTGATTTTTCATTTGTTTGTTTGTTTGTTTAAATGTCTGTTTTGGCCATTAAAGAGCAAATCATGTTATTAGAAAGTACCGTAAATGTGTTAATGTTTCATGTGTTCATTTAGCCAACTTAATTTGAGCTTTGGGTTAAAAAAAGACTGCATGGGCTGCCAAGTTTTTCTGTAAGAAAATCTCAATTAGCCATAAATATTCACAATCTATGCATTTCCATGATTCTATAAGTTTCTCATTTTGTTTATCCCCATTAAACTACTGTACATATTCACTACTTATAGTACATTTTCTACTTACTGTACATCACCTGCACTTTGCTAAAACCTGCTACTGCTTCTGGTCAATTGCAATCTTTATTTCATCACCTTGTACTTGTATTGTGCAATAATTCATCTCTGTCTATCTAAAATTATTCAATTATAGTGCTGCTTGTACAATTTTGGGACATCTGTAATACAGAAAAGTGATTGACAGGGTGCATAAAAGTAGTTCTGACACAAGTGTAAGTTTACGCCCAAACACTCTAACACAATTGAAATTATGATTGCAAAATTTTGAAGAAATATTGACAAACATATCGACATGAGTGTAGATTATTAGAGAATTGATCACACTCACCTGGAATATTCTCTGGAACAGTACAGTTGACATCTACAACTGAACACATAACATGCAACAATAATTGGGACATAAGCTTACATATTAAATTTGTACTATGGGTAGAGGAGTGCGGGGAACAAGCTAACACGGAGCACAAATTAACACAGCCTTTTTACGTTGTTAAAGAAGATCAAGCAGCATGTGCTTCTGGCCACATTACCACAGTCCTAGCCACGGTCTTCTTCCAACATTCAGAGCGATTCCTCTGAGTTTTAAAGAGATCTGTGCCACAGTGTAAGTAGTTTTTTTCAACACAATTTTTTTCCCGCTACTGATCTGTTTGTGTGAATCAGAAAATCCAACTTTATATTACTGTAAACTAAACACCGTCTTGTGGCCTACAACATAGCACGGTAGGCTTAAGTAAAACCTCTGTGCAGGGCTAGCTGTAACACGGCGTTACAACTAAGCCACCTTTAGTTTACACAGATTTTTAAATGAAAGAAAACATCTGAAAACAGGACTTTTTTTTCTACTTCATTGGTTTCTTTCAGATGTTAGTGTTTAGTGGTTTTAAATAAATATATTAAAGAAATTTGGCTTTAAACAAGTATATTAATGAAATTTGTTTTTAAATAAGTATATTAATGAAGTTGACGCTGACTATTGGTAAAGCTGTTGTTATTCAGAAACTATATGTCATGTTTTACTGACATCCATCCATTTTCTAAGCTGCTTCTCCGTCAGGGTCGCGGGTTTTACTGACGTGAGGTTTTTTTATTTGCTGTCCTGCACTGGAGAAAAAGAAATCTGTAATTGTTTGACACACAGTCTCATGTCAGTTTTGATGTATGATTTGATGTGTGTGTATATCTATCAATTGAGCTGTCTGTCTGGCTTATAGATGGATAATATATCATGCAGTATGGTTTGAAAACATATTTGTTTCTTACAGCATGGAGTTAAATTTAATTAACTTTGTTTGCACTAATTCGCCTGACTTTTCTAGCAGGTGTTACAACAAACCCTTTTATAAATTATAAATTATAACACTGAGCTTCCTGTCATTTTCAGTGGAACTGGACATGGGCAGTAGGTGCTAGAAACAAAGTTTCATCTGTAGAAGAGATGTACATGTTGCTTGTACAAAAATATGATTATTCCAGCGTAAACATTTCTAAAGTTATTCAACAAAAAGGCAAAATGTGTTAGGTTGTGCCTCGCTCTCCCCTACACACTTTTTAAAAACAAATTTTTTCATGAATTTCATAATAGTATGTAGTCTATAACACGTTTTAGTATTGAATAGTTAACAATAGTCATAATATAGTCTATAAAATTATAATTCTTATTCTATAGTACTTAGTAGTCTACAATCACATTTAACATTTCCATGGTAACAAACTATATGGAAGGCCAGAGAAGCATGTCTGCTGTCATCAGACAACAAATATAGGTTTGCTAAGCATCACTGGTACACCATACTAAACAATAAATATCACTGCAAATACACTGTAAAAATGTTTAATTCATGTGATGACAAACAGTTAAACTGGTTTTATTCAACAAATAAGTACTTCAAATGCGACAATGCAAGGTAAAATTGGTGTTTAGATGGATCATTATTATTTTGATTCAAATAAAAAGAGTTTATTATTCTTATTTTATTTATTTATTTATTTTTAATCAAACACCAGAGGTGGGTCACAGACATGCAGAAATAAAAAGTGTGTAGTCCTCACTGCGTAGTGGTGGATCTGTTTGGCAATAGGTTAACACCTAACACTGGCTTGAGGCTTGCACACCTCCAAATCTACTCAAAAGTGATTTACTGATCATTGAGTCAAGACTTTGTAGTGGCCACACCGATCGCCTAAACTAATCTCCATTAAAATAGTGTGGGGTGTGCTGAAGAGGAGAGTCTACAAGCAAGGACCAAGAACTCTGAAAGATCTGAAGGAAGTTTGTTATGGAGATCAATGAGAGAAGCATTATAAGATAAGACATGGTGCGGTTATCTTCATTAAGGATGTTATCAAATGCAAGGGTGTCAGTAATAACACACATTAGTAAGGATGTTTTATTTTTTTGGATCATTTTACCTCAGAAGCTCATTTTCTCTCACATTTTAAGTGAAGCATCAAGCTGACAACAACACACAAAAAGATTGTATTACTGTTTTACTATTAAGATTGTATTGTATTAGGTTCATTCAATTCACAGCAGTAATCATTCGCTTCAGCTAAATTATGCTATTAGTAGACTTGCTGAAACTAAATTAACCAAAATTCCCTGTGTTGCTGAACTTGACCGAGTCCGTTTTCAATTTTATAGAACACTGCTCTGGGCGTCCCCATGATTTGCTTCGTATGTGTGAAACTAGTATCAATTAAGAACATTAATGCTTCTATGGTGGCTTTAAAGGTTAATTATTTTCTTTGTGGGCCACAAACACTTCAAATACTATCACTGACAATAGCCATATTTACTTGAACACAAAAGCCTGACTAAACATATAGTTAGTCTAAGACACTCGACCAAACCAAGATCTTTACATGCGTTGTCCATTTATTGTTGATTTGCAGTCCATTTGTAGTTCATATCATTATAAACTAAATTTGCAATCAGAAAAGGCCCCTTCATTCTTTCTGGTAAAATGCTTTACATTAAAGACATCTCTTCCTTCTTGAGGAAGCCCAAGCCTTTCACCATGTTTGTTTTGGTGTCATGAAGCTCTCATCACAAGTGCGGTACTGCAGAAAATGCTGCAAAATGTACCAAACACTGTGGAGAGATCTACACATTGACTGATCTCTGACAGAATGTTCAATATCAATCTGGACCACAATTTAATCTCAGATAAGACTGTAGTGGAATTATGACACTCAAACTAGGCTGTTTACATGACCAAAGCATAGTCAGATTAGTGGTATAACACTGAACCATTGTTGTGCATGTAAACACAGTTAATGGTCAAGATGCTGACCTGAAAATATGGCCAGATGGTGAGGTCACAAGAAATATTAGTTTTTTTTACAACAAGTAAAGATTATATCTCTCTTACTAGGCCATTCTATATGCCTTTAAAGTGACATTTGGCTGACGCTCTTACCAAGAGCAACTTATAATTTGATCATTTTACACAGGTAAGTGAAGCTAGTTTTTAAGAGTCTTGCCCAAGGACTCTTATTAGTATAGTGTAGTGTGCTTATCCAAGCAGGGGATTGAACCCCAGTCTACAGCATAGTATGCAGAGGTGTTACTCACTAAACTATACCAACCACTGACTAGACACACTAGACTAGAAACTATTAGCAATGGGTGGTAACTACTTGCATGTACTTGGTTACATGTACTTAAAGGGACATTCCACCAGTTTTTCATAATTTCTGCAGTTCAGTCATTGAGATGTACATAAAGTCATGCATAGTGGTTTGATGTAAAATGTTTCATTATAAAGAAACTTGCAGCTCTGATTTGTTTAAATTGCTGGTGATTGGAACCAGGAGTCTAAAATGCAAATACAGGCATTTTATTTACTATCCAACACCAGTGAATGTTGAATTTACATCTTAACCTAACATTTAATTTGGGGGAAGGACATTGAAGTAAGAGCAGGAATCATGGGTGAATACGTGTAAGTTAGAATCATAATATTAATTTATTATTAAGCGCATATTTTGTCATTTAAACCACTACTGATTTGACTGTTTAGTTAAAGTATATCTGCAGAGTTTTCTTGCTTTTCCTCTCAGCAGCAAAAACGCTGAATGTGTGAATGAGTAGCATGTTCGAGCTGCTGCCCTCACCACAACCACAACCTTCATTAGTTCTGGAACCTTCAGAGGTCGTCAGAGTTTTTGTGTGGAATTTTGATGCTGGTAAAATAGGGGTAAACTTGAAAAAACACCCTGCATGTACCTCTCCATCATGAATGCATTTAAAAATACAGGCTTTGGCTTCACAAAACTATTGTCTCATCACATCAAGCACTGAAAAATTACTTCATGAAATAACTTTCTGTGAGAGAGATTTCAGAGGCATTACACTCAAATTCCTATAACCACCACTGTGAACAGTTCTGACTCTGTTACTCTTGAACAGAGCATTCACACCAATCCACTCTGAAAGGTGTTGTTTACAACTTAGCCATTTAATTTGCAGAAGTTTTGAAAAGTCTGCGGAATTCCCCTTTAAGAAAAACCAATAGAGTTGTTATTCTCTGAATATTTCCAAATACTTATACACTTAATTCTGTTCAAGTATATTTGTTCTGTATATCATATTGTTTTGTTGGTTCAGTACCTAGACTGCTTTGCTGTTGGCCCTACCTCTCAGTTTCCAGGGTTTTATTTTAGCCCATATGTATAGAAACATGCAATAAAACTAGTCAGGACATCTAAAACGTATAAGGCAGCTGATTTTAGAGGGTTTTCTTTCAATCATTTAATCTAGCTTGTCTAGTCTAGACAAATGTACTCCTAAATCACATTGTGTAGTGGCACTTCTCAGTTTGGTCAACACTACAATTAAAGTTAAGCTCAAAAAATAATGAACAGGTGGAGACGGAGGAGGAAAACGTGTAAAAATCAAACAAAAAATGTTATGCAATTCCTGCTTATAAAAAATATTTCAGTAAGCTCAATTTAAATGGTTTATTGTTGACCTATAACTGACATGCACTACACATGCACTAAAATTGCAAGTTAGAAGTTTGGACAAAACCTAAGGTGATGTAATTCAAAAATCCATGAAATCAGTGACCTTATCATTTAAATTGAGTGGACTTTAATTATTATAATAAGCTTTGGTTCCAGTGTTGCACTTCAACTGACATTCTATGGCCTTAGACTATCTTAGACTGGGTTTAGACTACTTGACCCACCTCTGCACATCATACTTAATAGTTGCATTTGGAGGTAAACGTGACTCAGATCTGTTACCAGTATCTGTGTGGTGTAGATTTCTCAGCATGGGTTTGAGGTTTGCTGAAATACTTGTGGGTACTTACTATGTATGATTTCATTCGCCTCACGAAAGCTGTACTCTTCAGATCCAGTCTCCACTCTCAAGTAGTACTGCCCAACATCGGTACGTTGTGCATCGATAATTAACAAAGAACAGTCATAATCATTAATATTTCCAAGGAGTCGTGTTCTGTTCTGAAAGTTCTTCATCACCAACAAGACATTGTGATGATAGATGAACACGTTCCTGTCTTTGCTTCCTATATTCATGGTTCCTTTGTCTTTCGCCTTCCAAAAGACCTGGATTTTCTTTTTGCCTTCTTCAGGCTCAGGGTATTTCATCGTGCAGTTAATGGTGATATTATCGCATTTTGTAATGTTAAAACTTTGTTGCGGCAACACGACAGTCCAGTTTCCTGAAGATAGAACATGATGTAATATCTTATTAACTGACATGTTTTCTACAGATAAAATTCAAGGACAAAAATAATGTTCAATGTTTGTACAACATTGTAAATGTCAATACAGAATCTTACCCTTGGCGCTGGTGACTGGATAAGGTAGCATACAGCACAGGGAAATGATTGCTATCCACTGAGAAAGTGTCATCTGCAGGCAAGTAAACATACAAAAGCAGTTAGATTATATGACTTCATTCTAAAACAGTTCTAACAGTTCTAATAAACTGAGACTCTTTACTGTATGATGTAGTATTAACTGCTGCTCCTTTTTACTATCATTTTTCAGAAGTACGTGCATATTTGATAGATGACAT
This sequence comes from Pygocentrus nattereri, assembly GCF_015220715.1. Classification (NCBI taxonomy): domain Eukaryota; kingdom Metazoa; phylum Chordata; class Actinopteri; order Characiformes; family Serrasalmidae; genus Pygocentrus; species Pygocentrus nattereri. Next base: position 19,183,243 of record NC_051227.1, read on the forward strand.
TACCATTGACGGTAGACCGCAGTTCTTAGAGATGAAGCACTAAACTGCCACAAGAGCCATGTGAACTACTTGATGAGCACAGTTTTTTTCATTTTTCTTTTTTTTTTTCTTTTTTTTTTTTGACAACTCATTTTCATTCTGTTGACTTCCTGTTGCTTCATAACCAAAAGTTAAGAAACACTCATGATGTTTTTTTTTAAGTGTGAATGTTGAGACTTCATTTAAGGTTGCAAGCTGGCTAAGACTGCTTACTGTAGTTACACAGACACAGGCACTGCTTATGGTGGGAAAGTGTCTGAGACCCTACATTCCTCTATTTTAATATACGTGGTGCAGAGTAAAAACTGCTCCTGAGCTTAACGATTCTCAAATATTTGTTCTGTGCTTGAGTTTTTCACACTTTTGTCTTGTTCTTGCTAAATTTCAAATGGAAACCCTCTGCTTTCTTCTCACTACTATGAATCCAAATACAAACTTGATTCCCAAAAAGCTGGAGCAGCCGGTAGAATTCAGATCTAAACAGAAAGCAGTGGTTTAGAAATGTACTTTGACCTGTATTTGAACAAAAACTGTACAAAGACAATATATAAATGTTTCATTGTATCAACTTCATTGAAAGTTTTGAAGGGGCAATTTAAGACTAGGAGCTTCAGAAGACATCTTATACAGGTGCTGCAATCATGTTTGGATATAAAGGAGCATTCAGGAAAGGCAGAGTCCTTTATGGCCACGGTTGAACTTGTCACTTTGCATCAGCAAAAAAATCTATTTTAAAAATGTTCCACAGTGAGCAATTGTGTGGATTTTAGGTATTTCATCCTCTAAGGTATGTTATATTTAGGGAATCTGGAGAAATCTCTGTATGTAAGTCATGGGCTGGAGGTTAGGGAACCGTTTGTGACAACAATAAAAATAAATTGAAAACAGCTATGTGTCATTTCATTTTAGTCGTTATTCTGTTTTTTTTTTTTATTTAATTGCAAATTTCATTTCATTTTCAATTTTTGTAGGATATTTGCGCAGGTGTTTGGAAAAAGAAATGGCAAAAAGAGGTTTACATTTACATTTTATTGTTTTCATTTTCATTTCCTTTTTGATTTGCCTGCCACACCCGGCACCATGGATGGGGCTGCCCACAGCTCCGGGCAAGTGTGTTCACTGCCCCTAGTGTGTGTTCACTAGTGTGCATGTATGCGGGTGTTTCACTGCATGGATGGGTTAAATGCAGAGGTCTAATTCCACAGTGTGCAAACACAGTGACAAATGATTCTAAATTCTAAAGGGCAAGGCCGGAAATCCCTGAAAACTGAATGCAAGTGACCTTTGATCCTTCAGATGCCACTGCGTTAAAAACTGGCATGTTTCTGTGATGGATCTCATCCAGAGCTCCAGAATACTTTAAAAAACTGTTATCAATAAACATTCTTTCTTTGCAGTATCTGCAAATGCAAGTTAGGACTACACCATGCACAGCCTACGTCATAGCATCATATATATATATATATATATATATATATATATATATATATATATATATATATATATATATATATATATATATAATGTCCAGAAACACTGTTGACTTCTGTGGACTTGAGATCATCTGAAATCAACTGATGCTCAGTGGAAGCATATTGTGGTCTGACAAGTAAACCTTTGTGGGTGTTTATGGAAATAATGCACATGTTCTCCAGGCCAAAGAAGTAAAGGACCATTGTTTCTAGCGTAATGGTATAGTGGTATCAGTGAATAACATGCACATCTGTTATAGCACCATTAACACTGAACACATTTTGGAGCAATACATCCTGCCTACTAGACACTGTCCATCATTGAAAATATGTGTCTTATTAAGCTCAAAATACAGTAACAAAGGCCCTGTACGGTTGAGGACTTGCATAAGGGAAGAACTGGCAAAATATTATGCTTTCAAAACTGGATGTTCAGTATTCAAATATTCATTCAGTGTTGTCAAAAGGAAAGGTGATGTTACACTGTGGTAAGCATGCTCCTGTCCCCAGCTGTTTTGGAATGTGTTGCAGGCATTCAACTTGGATTGAGCATTTATTCAGTTCATAAAATAAAACAAATATTGTGGTTTATGCTGTTTTCAATTTAATACAGGCCAAACAGAATTTACTAAACATGACTGAATTTTCTAAGCTTTCTCTTTTTATTAGCATTTTCCATACTGTCTTTTTTATTTTTTTAATTGGGACTGTAGATCCATTCATGACATCTGTCATCTCAATTTGGCTCAGTGCATATGACAATGAGTTTAGTGTGCTTCAGTGACCTCCCTGGTCAGCAGATTTGAATCCTAAAGAGCTCTTTTAGGATATGGTAGAGTGGGAGATTCAAAGCATAAAATTCACCAGCACATTCATTAACATGAAGGACAGTTCAATTTCAACCAATGTTAAACTAGCCAGTGTTGTGGGCAATCTTGGTTCATTGTCTACCACCCCCTATTTTAGGGGCTACTTTTACTTTTATACTTTATTTAAACTTGAGACTTACAGTTTTGTGCTTTTAATTAAAGAAGCAAATAATTTGACACTGCACTAAAACTTTATCAGAATTTTTTTAGTATTTGTACTTTTACGTGTGTAAGAACAAGTGAGTTACAACCGAAATGTTCTGAAAAAAACTCAGCAAGGAAATGAGTGAACGCTGCTTCTAGAGAGGTGTGAAATCCCCCTCAAAGCCCCCTTCATCACATGCTGTTCTCTTTGTTCCATCAAAGTGGAACAAAGTGGAGCAGAAGAGAAGTGCAATCAACATTAAGCAGTATTGTTTGGTGAGTAGATAGGTAAGTCATAAGTTATAACTTGCCATATATCATTTTAGCAGCAATTTACTCTTTAGGAAAGGGTTGGATGCTTACATCATTTCATGTTGCTTCACTTAATGTATGGGGGCATGTTTGGCCAGATAGTTTATTTATTGTAAGGTGGGCTTGTCAAAGCAAATAGAGCATTTATGTATATAACATAGATGGAGCTAAATCCATACCAGTCATGGTACCTGTCAAGTGCACTGTATTGAGAGTGAATCCATATCAATCGCTGCACATTTACTGTGCATATAGAGTGACTGTACTAAGAGTAATGTTCTCTATTGTTTATATCAAATGTAACATGACTGTACAGGGACGAGGACACATCTTACTGGATTAAGCAATATCTTTTTGCATTAGGCGATCTCAAAATGCTGTGTTAGAAGATAAGCCAAAAACTACAGTTACGCAGTTCAGAATGATGAAGAAATTAAAATGAAAGTAGCTCTCTGACTCTCTGACCAGAGTGAAAGTATTAGATGAAAACAACACCCATTTATTGTAAAAATAAACCATATCTGTGAGTTTCTCCTGTGCACAATGTTGATGCATGAACAGTCAGTTAGAGGAAGTACACTGGAACATTTTTATAGCACAAAAAGGAGCTCTTTAAAAGGGGCCGTTTACCCCACTAACAGGGCAAGAAGCCCCTGTACCTGGGGTACGAAGCCCCACTGAAAAAATCATGAATAATAATGAAAAAATACGGTCTAACTTTAAGGTTAAAAATCTAACTTTCTTTTGAAGTGAAAATGTGAACAAAACATAAAAACTGCTCTTTCCACAGCACCTCAATAATCATAATTAAAAATATATTGAATGAATTCGACCCCAGCAATTGCAAAATGTATTGAAAGTGCATGTTTTTGAGGAGGGGGCTAAATTGCACTGGCAGCTGTTTCTCTTAAGTTAACCGAAATTAGCTCCACCTGCATTGTCGTAATCATTTAACAGGAGGTGCGCAAAGTACATCAGTGCAGGAAATTTATTACCACGTCAGCCAATGATTTACAGACAACCTGACTTCCAGACGTCACACAATCAGCCTTTAAGGGCAGTTTCGTAGTTTTAAGGACTCATTTACATTGTTTCCACTTTGGGAGACTAAAACTTACCTGTACAATATTCTTTTTCTGATAGTGTGCATGCTCCTCTGTTAGCTCCATGTCAGTACGGCAGTGGTGGCTGCAGCAGGAGGACATCAGTTGAGAAATGTTAAATGAAGAGATTGTGCAAGTACTGATGTTTTATTTTTCCACAGAAAAATGCTATCTCATGGTTTCCTCTTCGCTGTTATCCATCTGTCAGGTAGTGTAAATTCTGTCTAATTGGTTTCAAAACAGTAAAAGCTCTATATAGTTCCAAAGAAGAGGGTTCTGGTTTCATTTGGCATCAAAAAAATAATAGCTAAAACCCTTCTTTGGAACTATATACAGCTATTTCAACTAGAACATGCACGCACACACACACACACACACAATTTTCTAAGTTGCTTATCCTTCTGGGTCACTTGGGGTGCTGGAGCCTATCCCAGCAGTCAATGGGCAGAAGACAGAAAACACCCTGGAGAGGTTGCCAATCCATTGCAGGGCAGACAGACATACACATTCACACACAAACACACACCTAGGAGCAATTTATCATGTCCAGTTGCCCTGACTGCATGTCATTGGACTGTGGGAGGAAACCGGAGCACTAAGAACACAGATCATAACAAAACCTAAAGCTGAAAACTGTATGAAATGTATATGATGAACTACAGTCATTTGCAGTGGTTAACTTAGATGTTAAATCTTAAGTGTCATAAGTGTGCTATGTACCTGCTTTGCCAATTTATTATAAGGAATAGGTAACTGGAACTATTAGAGAAGAGCACATGCTGAGCATGTTTACATGCTACAGTTGTGATCTGATAACTGTAGTGATATCTGATGTCTGATAACTCTAGTAACTCATATTTTGTCAGTAACCCGATCAAGGTCTTTACATGCACTTGAGTAATCAGATAATGGGAAACTCCGGGTCTACATGAGTCAGGCAGTAATTGGATTTCTGCTTTGCAACCAGCCAATAAACGGTTCAACGTCAGCGCAGCAGAGAAAAAATTTGGGAGCACGTACGTCACCTAAATGATGAACTAACCTAACTTTATGTAAATAGACCACAATATAGAAATATGTACACATATGCAGTCGTGACTGGCACGTTTCTTTTTTTCTGAATTCATACAAACACTTACATTTTATAGTAAATCAGTTTGGGTTTGTTTATGATTATGAACAGAGACCTACAGATCAACACAGTAAAGGAAAACTTATTTGTGATCCTGAGTTTAAAGCCAGTTTTTATTCAGCTTGTAACTAATTTACAAAGTAATCTTAAACTGAAACTTTGCTTGTGTGTAAAAGTGATTTCAGAGCCACTCGGTTCTCCCTGATGGAAACTGTTCACCTTCAGTGTTTTGTGCTTATGATCATTTTAATAGACGTCAGCATCACTAATTAATGACGTTCTATCAAAAGACTAGTTTACCAAGAGACACCCTGGAGTATGTCCACCTAAAATTAGTTCATGAAGCGAGTCTTGTTACATTTACATTTTTGGCATTTGGCTGATGTTCTTATCCAGAACGACTTGCAATTTGATTGTTTCACACAGGTAGGCGAAGGCAGTGTTAGGAGTCTTGCCCAAGGTCTCTTATTGGTATAGTGTAGGGTGCTTACCCAGGCAGGGGATTAAACCACAGTCTACAGCATAGAAGGCAAAGGTGTTACCCACTACATTACACCAACCACTGTTACAAAAATGATAACAGGACATTAGTCATAATTAATCTTTTAGTAGTTTTACTTTCAATACTTAAGTACATTTGAAGGCAAATACTTTTGTACTTTTACTCAAGTTGAGGTCTAGAGTAAGGACTTCTACTTTTACTGGAGTAATATTTTAGCTCAAGTACATGATTTGTGTACTTCGTCCACCTCTGCGACTTAGTAAGGCATGGGAATGAGATGATTTAGTTGTGGCCATGACTTAGTAAGGCGTGGAAACGAGATCGCAGCTTACTAAGGAGTGGCCACACATTAGGATCTCGTTCCCACGCTTTACTAAGTCGTGGCCACCAGTGGGGCTCCGCAGTTTTCACACATGCGCAGACTTAGAAATCCGAAAGAAATCCGAGTAGGAGTTTACAGAGACATTTGATTACTGAACTAAAATCCAGCTCTCTTTATTGGATTTCTTAATCAGACTTATAGACCTTACTCTGATAAAAGAAATCAGAGTATGCTGTTTACATGACCATTTGAATCATCAGATAACTCCAGAAACCCAGTTCTAATCAGATTATTAAGTGCATGTAAACACACTCATACATACGAAAACAACTTAAGGGAATATTACACTGATATTTCAATAAACTTGCCAAAATTGTTATTTTTTAAGAATGTACCCAAAAAAAACTTCTTCTATGTCAACTGCCTTTACCACTCTTTATTTTTAGCCTCATCTGCTGTACTACTTTTTATGCCCAACTATAGCATACGTCCACTGTAAAGTCCGCGTGGAGCAGCAGCCAGCAGCAGTGCATCAAACGATTGGAGAAAATACCACCATGTTCTGCAAGATTTATGCAGATGGAGGAGAGATTATTTCCATGTGCGATATAGAGTGGTACAGGAGGAGCGAGGACAGATGGCCAGAGGTCAAACAACTCTCGCAGTTCAGAGGACGATTTCATGAGTTCATGAACAACAGCCGGTGGAGTGGTAGCCTCTCGCTGACCACACTTGAACTGAATGACACTGGCAAGTACTATTGCAATTACATCTGCTGGATTGATGGGGGAATATCTCAGCATAATGGATTTGGCACAAACCTCAGTGTCCATGAAGAGGCTACTGTAACAACAGCGACTGTTATAAAAACTTCAGTTCATACAGGTACGTCACACTGAGTTCTTCAGTGAATTAGCCATAAACTACACACTTAGAAAGGTGGTTCTTCAAGGGTTCTTTAGTAGAAATGGGCTTTATATAAAACTATGAACACTCAGAGAACTCTTTGTATGAAAGGGTTCTATGCATCATGAAGCGTTCTTCATATTAATGAAGAATGTACATTAGATTCAAAAGGGTTCTATAGGGCTCTATATAGCACCCAAATGGGATCTTCTATCATTACAAGCTTGACACCATATCACTAGAAGAAGCCTTTTTGGTGCTTATATAGAACCCTTTTTAAAACGATTCCATATACATATAAAAAGAACCATATACAATAGGTTCTCCATCAATCTGAAGGACCATTTAGATAGATAGATAGATAGATAGATAGATAGATAGATAGATAGATAGATAGATAGATAGATAGATAGATAGATAGATAGATAGATAGATAGATAGATACATAGATAGATAGATAATATATCTTTAATCATGCAAGTTCTATGAGTGTTCATGGTTCTATATAGAACCATTTTCTTTACTGAAGAACCCTTCAACCACCTTTTTAAGAGTGTAGGCATAATTATATGGTCTTATATTGAGTTAATATTATTATTATTATTACTATTATTATTATTATTATTATTATTATGTCATGTTTTGTTTTTCTATTTATTTTTTCTGTCTTCTATTTACATGATTACTGTTGCTGTTTTGTTGTTCATATTATTGTTATTTACTTCCTTTTTTTACAGATGCATTTACTGAGGAAACCACAGATGACGCCCTTTACACCTTCCTCCTGTTTCTACCATTATCATTAAAGCTGCTCGTAACTGTGTTTTTATGCTTTTATATGTTGTGTTCATTTTATGTCCATTGTTACTGCCTGTTATCATTTACTCATTTACAGAATTGGATTTTTTACTAAACCTCTCCATCTCCTGCCAGTTTTACTCCAGGGTTTGTTCATCATAACAGATATGCTGTTTTTTCCACTGGCGTCAGGTGACTGGTTTCCATTTACTGCGAACTTAAGACCACCTACGGGCTCATGAACACCTACCATGAAGGATGTGTCAAACTGTTTCTTCAGTCAATTCACAAGAAATGGAAAAACTGATTATGATAACCTGTGAAAACAATAGGCAATGTTAAATGTGTACATACATACATGCTTGTATAAGTCAACAGAACAGAAGCGTAAAGCCTCACTAAAAAAGCTTGTTGCTTCAATTAAATAATGACCTCTAACACCAAGTTTCTCACAAATCAGCCCTTAAAGAAAAATGAGTGTACTTTCTATGAATGAATGAATTTCTTAACTTTTCCGTGTGTCTAAAGAAATAAGATCTGAACGTTGTATTAATGAAGGCTGTTGTTCAGTTCAGGAGAATAACATATCATCGTTGTTGGAAGAAAACCTTGTATCTGCATTTTTGCCATTTTTCAGTTTTTGACATAATTTGAAAGTATCTGTTACTCTTTACATTGTATGTAAATTTTGTGATGAGCAGCCTAAAAGAAATTACCCAAAATGACATGGGAAAAATTCTGGTTCCATTGACTTACATTGAAAGTGAAGTATGTTTTTTCCTTCCCCTGTAAAGTTACTTTCTTGGACATACAAGGTTTTCTTCTGACAGCAGTGATATACACTTGCTGTAATACATTCATGAGGTCTCCATGGTTGATTGCTGAAAGATATGAGTTGTGGAAGAGAAGTAAACATGAAAATGATGAGATCTTTATTGTTTCTTCTGTTAATATTATTCAGCTGAGACAGGGAGAGAAGAGTCGGACTCAAAAGAGTTCAGTCATATGTGATACAATGTTTGGATCAAAATGTTTCAAAGTATACATGCAATTATTACCCTTTTCACTAACAATAACAATAACAATAGGTGTGCTGTACAAAAATCTTATGCACTAAATGTAAAGCAGAATGGAACTGGATTCATTAATTATTTCATTAATATGAATTAGTTAATTAGTAGTTAATCTGAGTAATTTCAGTAATTCAGAGTTGTGCCGCTGTCTATCAAATGCATGATGGAAACAGTGCCAGCTGGCGGAGAAACAAAAAAAAAAAGATTTCATACTGTTTGCCTAACTGAGATGCAGAACTAAGAAACACTGAGTAAGAGACCTCAAAAAAGCAGTGTAATCAGTTAACTTATAATATTAAGACTAGCAGACTTTCATTTTTCACAGTTTGAACGTCTGCATGTTTGAGAGGCAGTCAGGGCTGGATGTCTATGCCAAATTTCCTTTTCCAGCTTTGTGAGCTCCTGTGAAATGTTCCTTGCAAAACCTCCTCTGATTCTGATTCCCAAGAGAACAGAGAAACCACAACCTTAAAAAGGTGGTTCTTCAAGGGTTCATTAGTAAAGAGTCAGGTTCTGTGTAGAACCATGAACACTCAAAGAACCCTTTGCATGACTGAAGGGTTCAGACTGATGGAGAATGAGCATTAATGTGCTATAGAAGGTTCTATATAGAGCCTTTTTGAAAAGGGTTCTATGTAGTACCCAAAATGATTACAAGCTTAACAATAGAAGAACCCTAGTGGGTGCTGTACAGAACCATTTTCAAAAAGGTTGTATATAGAACCATCTACAGCACATTCTCAATCAGTCTAAAGAATGTTTTTATGGTGCAAAGAACCCTTAACATTTTGTAACATTGGCTGTGCTTAGATGTCCTGCACTGATGTGATAGGACATGACATGATATGGCGTGATATATGATATGACATACAATATATGATATGATATGACCTGACATCAGAATCCTTTATTGATCCCAGAGGGAAATTGCAGTTGTTACAGTTGCAACCATTTATGTAAAAGAATAAACACTTTAATAATTTAAATCAAAGATGAAGAGAAATTTGCAATATGTACATGAGATTTAAGTTCTTATGAATACAGTAAAGTGGCGATGACTGTGATAATAAATATTAAACATCTAGTATAAGGCAGTTCAAATTATTGTACCTCTGACTTATTGCACCCAATTATTATTATTACACATATGAACAGTTATAGAGTTTGATGGCTACAGGTAAGAATGACTTCCTGTGGTGCTCTGTGGTCATTTCAGTAGAATGAGTCTTGCACTGAATGAGCTCCTGTGTCTCATCACCATGTCGTAGAGTGGGTGGGAGCCATTGTCCATAATGGCCTGCAGCTTAGACAGCGTCCTCCTCTCCGACACGGCCGTCAGTGAGTCCAGCTCCACACCCACATCACCGGCCTTGTGGATCAGTTTGTTGAGTCTGTTGGCATCTGCCACCCTCAGCCTGCTTCCCCAGCATGCAACAGCATAGAGGATAGCACTCGCCACCATAGACTCATAGAAGATCCTGAGCATAGCCCGGCAGATGTTGAAGGACCTCAGGTGCCTCAGAAAATAGAGACAACTTTGGCCCTTCCTGTAGAGGGCATCAGTGTTCTTAGCCCAGTCCAGTTTATTGTCAATATACACACCCAGATATTTGTAATCCTCCACAGTGTCCACACCGACCCCACTGATGGACACAGGGGTCACCAGTGCCTTGTCCCTCCTCAGGTCCACCACCAGTTCTTTTGTCTTTGTCGCATTGAGCTGCAGGTGATTCCGCTCACACC